>NW_011367963.1:626602-667936 GCF_000735185.1 Notothenia coriiceps | reverse complement strand
GTTGAAGGTAGACAACCTTTTCAATTATTTTGCTTAAAAATTGTACTTTTGAAATTGGCCTGTAATTACTGATTGTCAGTGTATCGAGGTTGTTCTTTTTTTTTTTCTCTCTTTTCAGTGGCTTAATAACTGCAGTTTTCAAGCCCTTGGGGAAGTCACCTGAATGGAGTGACATGTTCACAATCTGCAGTACATCTGAGGCAATATAGCAATAGACACTTTTAAAAAAGTTTGGAAGACTATCAAGACTACATGTAGTTGTTTTTAGATGGAATATAACGTCTTCGAGTGTTTTATGGATGACTGGAACAAACTCTGACATGCAGGAATTGATATCTTGCCTGATCTTTAAGGTATTTTATGTAAAGAACAGAGCAAAGAAAGTATAGCCAAGAGTTTGTGAAGACATTATAACATTTGATCTAAAAAAAAATGTAAAATTCAACTTCTATTACATACTACTGTCATTTCTAAAGCCATACTTGGAAAAAAAGCGTTGTTAATCTGAGCACTATCCTCCATCACTGAGACTTGAATGGTACAAAATTCGGACCATTTTGAGTCAGACACGCAACAAAATAATGCCTTTTTTTTTTATTTGACTGAGTTAAAATAACAGCACTATAGTACAGCATTAGGAAACAACAAGCATTTCACACTGGTATCTTAATTCCTCAGCTGTTTTCTCAACACGTCATGTTAACAGGATGAATTTCTCCACCGACATAAAGCAGCGCTCCTCCTCCAGCACATCTCTCAATGTTCTCCGCTCTGTCTTGAATCAGAGCATGACGGGAGGAAAAATCCATCTGTCTCACACATGACGAGAGAAAAAGATATTTCATGTTCCCTGTCAGAATAACCAGAGGTTTTGAAATGATACGTGACAGATATTACCAGGATAAAGGTTATTACTCCATGATATTCCTGAAGTGGTTTCACATTCAACTCTAGCATCAGCTGTAGGCAAAGCCAAATTGAACTGTAACCTTGTTCATGACTGAAGTGTGGCATTGTGTGTCACACTGTCTATGCAGTAGTGAGTCAATCCTTAGAAACAACCCTCTTCACACATGTCTGGCCTTCAGCAGTTACTCTGCTACACTGGTTATTGTTTTTCTGTGAAAAGCCCTCATTGATTCCCTCTGACCTTCCTTTCATGCGCTGTTAAATTTCACCAGATTTCAATTTGACCACCTACGTTGTTATGTTATTTATAATCTGACACTTTCCATCGAAGATAGCCCCTGTTTTTTTTGTCAGGCAATGAAGCATCTGCTACTAAACTGGACAAAGCAGAATGGAATGAAAATATAAAGTGTGTGTGAATCTGGATAAAATGCCTCACGCCCCGAGACTTTATTTGTTTCTTGCCATTAAAACATATGAGATCCTGCCTTTGTTCATTCTCCTGCTCCCGTTCTTCAAAGGTAGTGATCTCTTCCCGTGTTTAATATCTGATGATATTTGTCTGAAAAACTCTTGAGCAATATCTATTCCATCCGCCCTCCACCGTACCAACCCACCCACAAAAATTCAATAACATCCCACTAAGTTGGATCTTTGAAGTGACTACATCAGCTGACAGCAGCTTGTGGAAAAAGTTGGATGATGAGGAAAGGATCATACAGTTTCCTATAAGCAATTATAGAGAGATGTGTCAACCACCATTGAACTCTTCTCCTGGCTCTCGTCAAACAGAGGGTTGACTCCAGTCTGGTTTTGTTTTGTATTTGCAACCTACTTGCATTTTTCATATGAATAATAAAAGAAAACAGGAACATATCTTTATGCACGTATAGTTCATTATTCAAGGTTTTGTTCAGGAGACTTTACTCTGCCATGAGCAGTGTGATCCGCTGAGGAAATGAAATCTCCCTTTTTCTGTCTCCCTCCCTCACTTGTTCTCTTCATCTCTGTGTGTGTTGGTGTGTGTGTTTCTCTTTCCCTCCCCAAACATTTACTCTGCTGGGCACACTTTCTGAAGTGTGAACTGAATTATAGATTTCTAATTTCATCTAAACTTGAGGCCAGTAGGCCTTTGGTGAATAGCATGGATATTTTATCACAAATGAAAAAGTAAATAAAAATACAATTGCCTAAGGGCCTGCTGGAAAACCATACTTTCTGAGAGGATAAATGAAGAAAATTCTTGACAGTAACAAAGTTTCAGTCATTTCCTCTGGGTTCAGTCTGGAAATAAAACACGCAGGAAGCTGCCACCGTTGGTTTTAATGTTCAAACATCAGGTCGCAGCTCCCGAAGGCTTTCTCCATTCACAGTGCAAACGGAAATGTTGCAAAATGTCCTGTCCAAAGAGCGACCAAATCTGGCCAGGGAGATGCTGATGCAGGACTAATTAATTTACCTGGTTATCCTGTTGGGAGGTCCTCTTACGGCAGGTCTTTGTTTTTCACACACCTGTGGTCTGTGGGGACATACTGGGACATACTCGCGTTGAGTCGCAGTTTTAATGGATTGTTTTACTCGTTCCCTCGCCTACCCAGAACACTGTATGGCTTGTTAGCTAGCCTTTGTCACACTACCAGCCCTAATTAGAGCAGCATACGAAAGAAGGCATTAGCATACTAATATTTGTAGATGATATGGTTGAGTTTGCATAATTATGATTCCAAATGGCTTTCAAATTAGACAGAAAGAGGAGGCTGGATCGAGATGGAAGAATGGATGTACTTGAAAATTGTAGTAAAGAGAAAGAAGGCATCCAATAACAGATGTAGGTTTGATCAGTCTAATGCATGGAAATCATTGTTGGGATATCGTCACTTTATGCACTTTTTACATACCGCTTGAGAGTCTAACATTATTTCCAGTTAAGTGATGGGGTCTATACAGATACTGTAAAGACTCTTGTTGTGGCTACCTTGCATTTTTATGCATCTCCAATCACCAATCAGAGTATTGTACCTACTTCTTCCCCAGTATTATTTTTAAATGATGATTCAGACTAATTTCTCGCTCGTTGATTCTGACACCTAAACATTAAATGTTATTTTGCAATGAAACATTTTGTGCCATCATGGACTATTTTTAGATCTGTTTGTGGCTGTGAAGTGGTGTGGTTGTCCTTTAATCAGAAGGTTGAATAAAAAGGGTCAAGATGTCCAATAAAATACATCTTTACATGGTTTTATTGTCCTTATATACTTCTGTTCTACTGTCACCTCATGTTTTATTCATTCTATTTGTTAGGATTGAAACTCCTGGACCCTGGCTTCCATTTCCACTTGCCAATGAAATATAATTGCAAAATGAAGAATGCCCCCTAGCTCAGGATTACGATTACTCCTCGCCTGTGTTACATATAATTTGATCATCCGTATGTCTTTGTAACTCCCATCGAGCCGCAGTTTAGCATCCCTCTGGGGTTTCTGGGACTGTAGTATCTCCAGGTGAGCAGAACAGGTTCAGTAAGATGTTTCACCGTGGTGAAAGGAGTTCAGTGGTGCAGTTATGCAGCAAAGTTGCATGATAATGAGCTTAGTTCCCTTTGCTTCCCTGAGAATGAAAAGATCATTTGCATGACGACAAAGAAAGAAATTGCTCCGTGGTCATTGTGCCCCAGGGGCCATATACAGTCAGACAGAAATAACTGTAGACGAGAACTACCACAATAATGTTCTCTAGATGTCTCGAACATCTTTCAAGCATGAATTTCAGCGAGACATAGACAAATGGTTGTTTTTAAAGTGGACTTGTATAAATAGCAAAGCTCAGCCTTGCCACAATTACCCTGGAAAAAGTGTCCGCCCACCATTTGCGGTGATCGATACCTCAGGGAATCGTGAAAGCCAGATGGCTCCCGCCCCTGTTCTATATCAGCGTATGAATGCATCTATTTTAATCCTTCCCCATATTATTGATTAACTAATCCACTCGGAAGCTCGGCTCTCCTTTTCCTTGGCTCACTGAGTACCATAACTTAATAGATCCCTTTGGGAATAGTATGCAGTGAACTGTGAGACAAAATGTCAGGCTGCGATTGGCCCTGTGAAGGCCTGCACAAATGAGAGGAGCATCGGGTGTATATCCTGCATGTTCAAAGAAGAGATAGGTGGGAAGAGAGCAGAGAGGAAGGAAGAGAGAGGAGGATTAGGGAGGGGAGTCAGAGGCAAAGTAAGGCTGAGAGGCAGAGATTTTACTTGTGTATCCTTCTGTTTAACTCAGACTTACCTCTGCCTCCATCTGAAGACCTCAAATGTAACACTGCTGTGTGTTTTAAAGAAGTGTACCTGTGGTGCTTCAACACACGTCACTTTTTGGTGCAAGTCATGGATGTTTGCCTATAGTTGACATTACAGCAACTTGCACATGGTCCTCAAATTTAAATTAACCAAATACGTGCAACCAGGAAAAATAAATTGACTTAAGGGACGCTATTCTGCTTTTTGGGGTTTTCCCTTTTCTGTGGTGTAAGGCTAAAATCCCAACGTTAAGAGGGTTGAAACGGGTGCTTCAGCACAGGCTGTATGAGAAAAATAAAGTAAAAAGAAATGGAGACATTTCACAGTAGAGGCACAAAATACTAATATGAACCTGAAAATGACCCTCCATCCATCCCCATTCTCCATCTACTTATTTGAACTATTGAAATGTTAATTCTAAAAATGTTTGGGCTCACAAAAATATCATCTAAGTTTGACATTTTTAGAGAAACAACAATTAGATTACTAAGAATCTGATTTGGCTCTAAACGCTACGCCTTGCAGAAACTCTATGGTATTTTTTTGTTCATTATAAAAAAATACATTAAAGCCAGCTTTGAAGCTTGAGACTCCTTTGAATACAAAATACAATAATTACAGTGCTTTGAATGGAGCTTTTTCTCACCTTGTGGATAGATTTGTGAATCCATGATCTCTTTTCATTTGCTAATAAGCTCACACTCACTGTAATACTGAAACTGTCTCCTGCAGATGTGTGTGTACATCAAAGAATATGTCCTCAAAGTTGTGCATACAATTGACGCCGACTTGAGATGAAAAGAATATATATGATATAATGGCACGTCTGAGCGGTGCTTAATGATGCTTTCTGAAGAAAAACAGGTGAGGCCTTGAAATAGAGACTTTTAGTGTTTCATTCGTTTGACCCCTAAGGTCAGTAAACACCTTTTTAACTTGCTTATTCTTGTCTGATAATTACTTTGATCCAACACGTGCCTCCTGACTCTCAGATGCAAACGGCTTCAGTGCACATTAGGGTCAACATCCAATGTAGCCTACAAGTCTAAGGGCAAAGAGAAGTGTCAACTATGATAGCTCTTAAGTATCCAAAGCTTGCAGTTAGTCTGGAAGAATCTCCTCTGCCCAGAGGAGCTTCTTGCAGTTAGTCTGGAAGAATCTCCTCTGCCCAGAGGAGCTTATTGCCTAAAGTGACTTGAACCCTGGAGATGGACTGAAACACTCCAATTCTTCCAGCTCTGTTTCCGTTTAGTGGGATGCATGTCCTCCAGTCTTTCCATTGCTTGCCCTTACCTAAAGGTATTACGCACACGTGTTCAAATTCAGTGAATTAATACATTGAAAGTGATTGTATTAAGCACATTTGGTTGTTTTCTCAGTATTTTCCTCAATGTTACTTATTCATAAATAGGCACTGAATATAAAAAGAAACGCACATTTTCAAATTCATTATTCTTCTTTTAAAATGGCTCTAATTGTATTCAATTTCCATAATGTTCTGTTTAAAAGGTCTGAAAGTGCCTTGCGATCCCAGTTAACTTGGATGTAATGCTCCTCATTGTGCATCTCCCCTAAGTGTCTGTCTGCAGAGGTGAGAGACAGAGCCATGCATCTCTCAGACCGCTATGCTAATTAAAGGGATCAGTCATGAGAGATGCATGTCAGTTTATAAGGCGAAGACGCAGACAGCGGCCTCATTCGTCACTGCTCAGATTTATATCCAATACGAATTCAATTGCTTGGCATAAATGCATGGTTTGATGTATTGTGTGTGAGTGAAGGGGGAGGGGAGGAGTCTCTGAAGCTGAGAGGGAACATTTGGAGGCATTTTTTCACCCACCTCGCTCATTCATAGACACACAAGGTACTTAAACCAAACTATATTACTGCGTACATAACAGCAGCACACTCACTGTCCACTTGGCCTCAGTATCATGTTACATGGAGAGTTAGACACAAATAGATCATGGAAACTAGTGACCATGAACTGCATTGATAAGTAACGCAGACAGATCGATCGCTCTCCACTGCAGAGAATACAGAGAACATCCACTGCAGTTAGATTAATAATATACACATGCTTTATCTTGTGTTGTCCATACGTTGGAGGGCTGCTCGATTATGGCAAAAATCATAATCTCGATTATTTGGGTCAATAATTGATATCACGATTATTAAAAACGATTATCCATTTACTTTGAAAACATACATTTATTTGAAAAAAAAAATGTGGACAGTATGTTTTTAACAGTTGATTACCTTAACTTTAAGTATAATTCAACTGAAAAACCAAAAAAAAAAGCCGTAATTGCGATTTCAAATACGATTTAATTGAGCAGCCCTGATACCTTGTATAACTGTTGTGTGTCTGTGAGCATCACACGAGTGTCTACTAAATATCCATTTGAAGAGGTGACATATGAAGACTGTGGGTTGTTGCTGGGTATTTGTTCCTAAACATATTATGTTAGGTTGGGTTGTTTTAGAGCCAGAAAGTGTGTAAACACAGATGGAAATAAAAACTGCTGTATGCAGTAATAACAAATAAATAGTTTGCAGTGATTTAGAAAGTAATTTTTTTGTTCATCTTAAATTGCTGTTTTACCGACATTGGCAGGCTTACATTGACTTAAGAAATTCTCAAACAACTAACACTCATACGAATTGGTTGACTTGTGAATCTTCAAAACTCCACAGACAATCATGCAAAAGAACCACTTTAGTTTACCAGAGATATGCTCTGAAGGTTCTTCGAAATAAGTCTTTCAGCATGAAAATGACTTGTCAACTAAAGCAAAACCAAAACGATTGATTAGTTGGTATTCAAAAAACTCTATGGTTACATGATCATAAGAAAACAACTTGGAAATACCCAACTTAACAGGTAGCACACATCAGGCAGTTTGACTGGCTGCTTATTCGATCCTTGTGAACTCAATGCAATCAGGAGAGAATCATAAAGAAATCCTTCATGCTGTTTTTTGATCTTCAGGAGCTGATTCAAAGCATAGGTGTTGATTTCCCCATGGCTTTGGGAGTTCAGTTAAAGTATAGTTCCTTTAGGTCATACTGTACACTATAAATGCTACAATCCTTGCTGTCCATATCTCTACTGCGTGATAAGACCCCTTCCTCAGCATCACTCAAATGTAAGAAATGGACTCTGTTCCTTGCAAATGGATATTTGAAGGTTCAGGTTTTAGCTTTGTTCCTCTATTCCACAGTCTCAGGCAACCATCTGTGATAAACAATATACCGTGAGACCCTGATGTGTCCGTGGTTGTTGCTCACTAAACTGAAGTCAGACTGACATGTTGGATTGTGTGTTAGAAATAAAGCAAGTGGCCCAAGGTCAGAACAATCTCCTGTGTGACTGGGTATCATCATTATCACTCGGAGAGATAAGTAAACCCAGACACATTGTCAGACTCAATTGACTTGAATTGCTAATGGAGATTCCTCCTTCTCTTCTTAAACTGGCACCTCAAATTGGTTTGCTGCCCTCACATCGTGATTGTTACCGCCAATAATGCCATTTCATGACTAGTCAGAATAGTTTGATAGCTCGAGGTTCAACTTGCATGCTTTCCTCTTGCAGCATGTGGATTTAGTCTGAAATGTGTGCCAAACAGGGCAGCACAAACAGACACAGCAGCACAAAGAAAGCACAGATAACATTACACCACCAGCACAGGTTGGAACATTTCTGCAAGTTGCTTTATCTAGTTGTGTGGTTGAGGCCGTGGTGTAGATTTGGTGTGAGCTAAGTAGGAGGAAAGTTGTGTGTTCAGCTTGAGGCTATTTTTAACCGTCAGCTCACTGCCAGTCGATGGAAGCTGCACACTGTCAGCTCCTGCAGGATCCAGCAGACACTCTGTATATGCAAACATGTTAGTGCTGGATTTGTTAGTTACTTTCTCGTCTAAAAAAGAAATCAATTGTACATTTTGTCATGAAGAAGAAATCACATGATTAAAAATTGGTTAACATAAACATTTGCTGGCATTCCTCATCATAATTACAACAACATTACATTTCCATAAGCCTATTCTCCAGACTGTTTTTACAATTTGCTTTTTTCATTCACCCACCTACACACTCAAACTCCATTGGAAATTTGGAGTTAAGTGTCTTGCTGAAAGACACTTAGACAGTAAAGTATTTGTCGCTGACTTCTTTGTGTTTTAATGATTGTAGAAAATAGAGGTTATTGGAAATTGTGAGGTTGGTCCTTTACCCCCATGGACACCCAGGGACCCTGAACGTTTTGGCTCTCAAGGCGTATTTTCAGTAGAGGTTCCAGTAGGTTTACGGCCTCTTCCTGTATTCTATATCATTTGATCTGTGTTAGGTTTGTGTATTTGACAAATAAACTTAAATGTAGAAAATGTTGTACACAAATGCATTTGAAATACTGAATGTTCTGATGCATGACATGCTTTTGAAATAACTCGCTTTGTAGAGATGTGTCAGGGAGTCTATTGTATTGATGCTGTGTGATAGATGTTGTATAGCTGTAATCAGTTCTCAAAATGAAGGCTCTGTGTCTTTGGATATGAAACTGGATCAGCTTTGTTGTTAAGTGACCTATTTAATGGCTCCTTTTGACCTTCAGTTTGATCATATGTTTTACATTACATCAATGACAGAAGACTTAACATGAAAAGGTGCAGTAAATTGTTTAAAAATCATGCTCAAAATGTAAAAAATGAACCGCTAATGATTTAAACTGTATCTGCTAATCTATGCACTTTGATCCACAATAAAAACATATTTTATTTTTTATCTGAAGTAAGGGGTGTTTTTATTGTAAAGAATAAAACCGACATACTAGTTCAATGTAATACAATAGAATAAAGTAGCAGAGCAAATATTCAATCGTAGCTCAAAAACGTTTTTTACGCTTTTTCTCTGAAATAAAGTCAGTAACAGGTTCTCTAAGTGACCAAATCCCATGATGGCGGTCATTAAGCTGTCAGCGAAAAACTGGCTGAAGTGCGTCATTGGCCTTCCAATTTTTAAAAACATAAAGTTATTTTTGTTATTTTTCTCTTCTCAAGTAAACCAAAATGACCCTCCACTGTCCTTCTTCTTTGGTTTGGGGAAGTTTTGTTAACCTTACCTGGTTGGCTTGTGAGTTATTCAAAGTCTACGCGCATGCATTTTGTCCATAGCATAGTGTGTAGCAACACAGTGTTAAATGCTAACATGTTTTACACTTTTCAGACATCATCAAAGTGTATTTGGTGTTATTAGTTTTTTGAAAAACAACAAATATAAATTCCTTCCTTCCCGCCAAAACGATGGATTTTTCAAAAAATGCTACAGGTCTGTCTGGTTGAATCCTGTATGACATACTGTAGTATAATTGTAACAAAAACGAAGTTAGTTCAGTTGTATTAGAATGAAAAAAACACTGCAAACTTCCCTCATTGTTATGCGTCATCCTGATCTGTCCCATTCATTTCTGCCTCTGACCTGGGTTGACTCAGTGTTTCTCACCTAAACATGGTGGCGTTTTTCTCAGAAATAAAGACAGGGTGTCTTGCTGAAGTCAAACGCAATGATTTCTCTGATGGTGAGTATCTGATGAAGCGTTATGAAATGCTACCCATCCTGAAAGGGGATGTGACCCACAAATTGTGTTGATACCCTGCAGAAGGGTTTCTGTTTCTGTTGTCCACTCACCCGTGAAAACACTCTCTCTCCTCCATGTGTCACTTCACCGCCGGTGAAGGTGCAATCCGACTTATCCGACTTAGATTCAAACCTTTAGCAGAAGACGGCTCCTTTTCCTGGATGAGTGTTTTTTTTTTCTATAGCCAGTATGCATCCCGTCAAAAAGGCTATTATGTGCTCGAGCATGTCTGGGAAATTGTTCGCCTCTTGGGAACTTGAAAAAGATTGTGGAGAATAGCAGAAATGTGGAGAGCAATTATGCATGTTATCTGAGCATTTGTGGTCATTACTATTGGTGTTAAAAAGAGAAGAAGAAAGAGAAAAGACAGATTGAGGAATAGCTGCTTTTCATTATAAACTAAATGCAATGTTGTTTCAAAACAAATGTATTTTTTACCAGCTGGAATATAATCATGTTTCTTCCATTTGTGTTATTTTATGGGGGAAAAGACACAGAGATGTCGGATAACAGATTCACTTTATACTTAATAATAGTTTAGCTTAACTTTATTTTAAAGACACATTTTGCAATCAAGTTTTAGAAGACATAATTAGCAGAGTCATACACTAGTGTTGATTTTTGTCCTGAAGGTGAAATGATTCGTGTGAAATAACGGCGTATCTGTGGGGACTAAGTGCCCTGCAGCTGGTTGAAGTTGTAGTTTGCAGTCAGTCTAATCCTGCAAACACATGCTGCCATCCAATAATCACACAGAGGCTGGATCGAAGCTGGCGGAGATCAACATGGCACCAACAAGCCTGTCAGACACGACCAATAGTTCAACATCGGAATTGACCGATGCTGCCCTCGGGTTGTGCAGATCTGCTGGTGAATAGTGGGAGGAGTGGACACAGGAGAAACAAGCAGCTGTTTGAGGACTGATGTAACCTAAAACAATGCTGCGTGAGCACAATGAGAAAGTGTGCATGCAGCTTAGAAAGACCAACAATTTGTCCTTACTCCTGCTCTTTAGGGAGATGCCATTTGCCTATTTTCCACAAACGACACACCATAAGCATTTATTCTGACTGTTAGCTGTCACAGATGACGCAAAGGAAACTCACTGATATAATTCATGGCTCTCATTACACTGAAAATGAGTGAGCCGCAACTTTAAACACACCATCTCTTTCCTCTTGTGAGATGTCGATTGAAGCTGGTGCAACACACACACAGTAGTTGTTAAACATATCACGTCATAAATAGATATCCTGGCAGTGTTTTCATACACATGCTATTACCGCCCCAATGTGCTAAAGTGATAGCCAGAGATTGCAGCACCAAATAATCACTTCCAGGGTGCAGCGCGGGAACTGGCCTCTCCCGATGCCACCGATCCAGAGATGTGTGGGGCGCTCTGGGTCATTCTATCCCACAGGGAAGTTAATCTTGCACCAATTAGTTCCAGCCCAGAAGCAACCAGCGGGCGCTGCGCTATGAAATGGTGGCATCCTCTGGGAACGCTCCTCCCACATTTCTTCTTTCCACAGATCGACTTCTACACAATGAAGTGCGGCCTTGGCTTTCACACACACACACACACGCTCACACACGCTCACACACACACACACACACACACACACCTCTAAGGTTTTCTGTATTGATCCGGCCATCATTCTATTTTAGCTCTGCAATTACGTCTACTGATATTACTGCAGGTGTTACATGACTCCTCTAATTGGTGTATCAATAAGAAGCCAGACGCTTTTTGTTGCTCTATGATTTCACTTCGGGTTAAGTGCATCTGAAGTAGCTTTTACATTTTTCAAACATTAATATTCTTCATGGTGTAGTGGGTGAACTATGTGCTCATCCTTTTTATTGTAATTACCTGTATAAGTATCCTTTTAATATCAATATCAATAGTTTTTGTCTTATATTAGATTTCTTGATTTAAAAGTGATGCTCAGACTTTGTTCTCATCAACTTTTATTAAACCAGGCAGAGTTTGACTGGAGCTAAAAAGTGAAATATCATCCAAAACATGAAACATGCTTGAGTACAAGCAACTCTGTATAGCTCTGTTATTTAGATGCTTTCAATCAGAAACTGTCTGTCTCTATCAAGACTCCTTTTTGAGTTGATTCAGTTATTTTTTCTTGTATCCCATTTTTCTCTTGCCTCTTTATTTGGCTCCCCTGTTTATCCCACTTACTTTCATTCCATCATCATTTGATTTCTCACTTCCAGTCCCTTTCCCTCTTCTCCCCCCTTCCTCCCTCACCACTTTTCTCTCAACAAGTTCTTTCATAAGTCTGTGACATGACCTGGGGGCCTGTAAACGGAGAATGTGACGGGAGTGGTTCAGGTGATGTCTGCATTTTGACATACACCCCATGAGTCCTTTTTTAGGGTATTTTTAAGGATAACGTACTTAAATGCTATAGGGTTCCTTAGACACACTGCTAATAAAGTTGTTTGCAGATGTCTTAAGCAGTGTCCTTTGCCTCAGTGCCTCATAAGGTATCATTATCTGACCATCATCAGCCAGGTTAGCAGGGAGTCTCCAACTTTGGTGAGTCCAACACATTAAAATACAGCAAAATAACGTTGTCAGGTGCAGTACGTTGTTTAAAATCATGCTCAAAATGTACCTCTAACAATTTCAACTTTATCTGTCCTCTGATCCAAAATCTATTGAAACATCAATATTTTATCTACCATCTGAAGTAAGCAATTCCATTAAGGTTTTTTTTATTGAAGAATTTAACAGACATACTAGTTCAATGTGACACAATAGAATAAAGTAGCAGAGCAAAGAGATTCAATCATAGCCAACTCAAAAACGTTCTTGATGCAAAATAAAGTTGTCATCACTGCTTATTATCTTTCTTGCTATGATATTAAAGTACAGTAGTTTTGTAAATACAAAGGGACCACTGGTCAAATGTCATACTTTTGTCGTTTTTTAACATCAGTTGACCATTGGAGGCAAAACAGCCTAACAATATACCTTTCAGCCTAGAAACACATGTTTGATGCATGGGCATAACAAATATTAACTGTAGCTATTTCCCAAACCATTTTTATTTGCTTGTAATTTTGGAGTCGTGTCTGCTGGCTGCTTTAGCTTGACAACAGTGGACCCCGGTCCTTGTCTTTGCCATCAAAGTTCAGCTCTCCATTTGCTACCCGGCCCACTTGGAGCCGCCCTAAAGAGGCAGACTTAGCCGTTCTCCATCAAGACTTGGATGATGGTTTTGTCATGACAGGAGGCTACTTCTGCTGAGAGGCACTTACGGCTTACCTTCCTTTTTTTATCTTGTGAAATCATCGCCAGATGGAAGTAAGATAACGTCTCTGACGCAAACAAGATACTTGCCTTCAGACTCCACTGTCAGAAACTGTCCTGTGCTACAAACGTCAGCGCAGTCATACATTTCTTAAATATGCCATTAGTAGCAGTTTCATTTTTCAACATCTACAGAGACTGCCCTAATATACTACACAAAACAAGTGTGTAGAGTTATTCTGCTATTACTTTTAAAAGATGCAGCTGCTTGTCATACATAACAACTCTAATGCTGTCAGAGAGGCAGAAGAAAATGCGGATGAGTCAGACACTGAAAAAGTTTCTCACAAATAACTTCGCCTCCTTCTGTCGACTGTCACACTTTCTCACTTACAATTTGTTATTTTGCGGCTCCAACACTTTAACATCACATATGGAGTCTTTTGAACAAGTCAACTTTAGAAGAACTGCTATCATTTAATCAAATTTGTATTCAATTAATTCGATTGACTACATTTTATTTCAGTTAAATCACTATCATTAACATAACTAGATGTATGCTAGTGTTCACCCGTCCAAACAAACACAACCCATTGCAAATGACTCGATTGATATCCCTTTATAAAGTCAAATGTCTAACACATGTAAGTGAAGTCTCTGTATCTCTGAACTCTATTCAACCCCCTGCGCTGAGGCTTCTGCTGTAATTGAAACGGGGGTAGCGTCCCTGAGCCCGGCGCAATCACCTCATCCTCCATATACAAATGGTTTGTTGAACGGACAGCCAGCAAATGTTTGAGTTGATTTTCTTCAGCCGCGATCTGTCAGGCTGAACATTCGTCAGTGCACATATTGATTTAGCAATATGGGTGAGATTGGCTGGGAGTCAGGAAGCAGTGCGTCCAACCACAAATCAAGAGTTAGGAGAGCACTTTGGGAACAGGTAGTGCCAATGCCATTGTGACTGGAAATTCAATTCATTGTGGCTGCAATAAACAGAAAAATTGAAATCCTCTCTTTGTCCTTTTAAAGAGGCCCTTTTTATGGATTTTCTATTCCTATGTTGCGAATGTTAATGGTCTGCAATGGCTAACATCCCGTTGTTTCCTTTTCAATCTTATTCCTGTTGCTGCTTAAACACCTGAATTTCTTATCTTAAATGATTTTCACTTAAACTGCAGGTGCATTGATCAGTAAAGCTTAATGAATTCATTTTCAAATAATTGTAAGAACATGGGTTGATTTGTGGTGTCAAGCATAGAGAATTGATTCATGACGGGTTTGGTGTTAACTGTTTTTCAAAAAGATAAAGCCTCTTTGCTCCTAAGATTTGTTGTGAAGTTTAAGAAATGCATTTCTTACTTTTGAACATAGTCCAACCAAGGATGAAAGAGTTTAAGATCAAGTCAGATAATTTGCAATCACTCATAGCTGCTGGTGCATTGATCACAAAGTGTTAAATCAATTAAGACGTCAAAGCAGAATTGTTTGGAAAAATAATTTGTTGACATAGTGAACACATGAGTGAAAGTTAGAATCATTAACTCTTTTCAAAAAGATTACAATGTGATGCTCCAAGTTTAACAAAGTAGTTTAGAGCATAGTCCAACTAAAGATGAAAGCAGTAAGATCGATCTTACATCCTTTGGCAAACAATCACAGCTAATAAAATATAATTATACAAGTTTCTTGTTATTAACAAGTCTTCTTGTCATTTGCCAGTAGAACCGAGCATAACATTGTGTTGTGTTATGATTCTGTGGCTGCATCCACTGTAGTTGCACGCATGGGTTCTCAATGAGAATGTTCTGGTGCTAATTGGGTCGATTTGTCTTTGAATCTGTCGCTGTGCTGTAGGCAGAATCTTCTCCGGATGTCATCAAATGAGCACAGACACCTACACAGAGCAGACACGCACCTACACCGTGATACATACACATGCTCAGAGATTATACGCAGATCCATAGGTTTCACACACACACACTCTCGTCAGAGGAGTTAGCAGATTGTCAGCCTTTGCAGACAGAGACACGTCAACATCACAGGCCTCCCCCCTCATGACAGCGTCTCCATGGCACCCTTCAGATCACTGTGGCGCCACAACAGCACCTCCTCACATTTCAACATCCCTCTCCTACACACAGACACACACACCTCCACACTGCTCCCTTGCAAACTTTTAGAAACATCACCACTCTGCACCCATGCGGTATTAAAGTGGGACACAGTTACATCAATGGGACAATTACCTCATACTGGGGCACTGTGAACAGACCACTCCTCATTAAACGTCTGTATTTCATTTCTTTATGCAGTGAAGGCTCTGTGAAATGGTGCATTAAATTAATAATCTTATCTGTTATTATCTAGAGTAAGAAACTGAATGTCATTATTTTTCTGATTCTGATGAATGAGTCAGAAAATACCGGATGCTTCGACAGTCCAAAGTTATATAAGATAGTTGGAGTGATTCTCCAAAATGGCCTGCAGGTATGATAAGTGTGAGTGATGAGTATAATCCCAGTGTCCACCCTCACACACTTTGATGCAGCTTGCAGATAACTCCTTTTGGCTCAGAGCTGTCAGTTTTTGGAATTGGCAAATACGTGAGGTCTCTTTAGGAAGACTTCTCAATGCCTCTATGCACACCTTAAGGAAGTCACAGGAATTCATGGAAAGAAGAAGAAGACAGTGGCATTTCAATTGTGACCTAGCCAGCACTGTGTGTTTATTGAAAAGGTTTTTATTTGATCAAACAAGTTAAGTGCACTCGCTGTGCAGTTTCTAAAAGTGATCATGAAGGAGCCTGACTTCACAGGCCACCAGGCCCCTGAAATCCCCCCCCCCCCACACACACATTTCAGGACCTTGCACCATCTTGCATGTAGGTGGTACTGGCTAAATGGCCTCCATTCTGCCCATTTTTAGGTTGATATTAGTATTCTGTGCCTCTACTTTGACATGTTCAATGCTTTAATGTTCAAAAAGCTCTTTATTGTTCTCATACTGCCTGTGCTGCAGCACCTCTTTTCACCCTCTGTCTAAAACCAGAGCCCAGTCTGCTCTGATAGGTTAGCTGGCCGGCTCTGTTGTGATTGGTCAACCGCTTAGAGATGTGCCGCCCCTTAGCCTATCATGTACAATGTGTTGGAGCGCTAGCCAATATTTTAGCCTTTGAAATCATATTTCATATATATTTTAATTAAAAGGAAATTAAGTGATCACAGGAGACAAATGTGAGTTAACTGTGGGTAACAGTGTCATGTATTGCTTCTCTTTTCACTGAAGATGTTGCCGGGCTAGTTTCCGTGTTC
Source organism: Notothenia coriiceps (assembly GCF_000735185.1). Lineage (NCBI taxonomy): Eukaryota > Metazoa > Chordata > Actinopteri > Perciformes > Nototheniidae > Notothenia > Notothenia coriiceps. Next base: position 651,505 of record NW_011367963.1, on the reverse strand, counting down.
TCTCTCTTTTACACTTTGGATCAGGTATAATTATCCTCGGATCTGGTTGGCTTAGGTCTCACTGTGTTCTGTATCCTCAGGATCAAGTCCACATTTCAGCTGCCTGGGAGGAAGACCTTAATTTGAACCTGATGTGTACACTGAGATTGGACCATTGGCTGTTTGGGATAGAGAAATATGTGCAATATATGAATTAATATTTAATTAAATGTACTGCAATTGTATTCAAGACTCCAACAAACCGGAGGTTACAAACAAAACACAGCATACCATCCTGCAGGATTGTAGCATGTTAGCAGTGAAAAAAAAATGAAGGTTAGCTAAAGGGAGCTCATTACTGCAATATGCATCCCTGGCACCATTCTCATGCTGAAGTGTAATTAGGCAAATTAGTTAATGTATGTACATGATGTAAACTCACTTTTTATTAATTACCAAAATCGAAATAAGATCATGAACTCAAAACTGAAAGAAAACGTGAACTGTAATCATTAAACTGATAATTAGCAGAGTCAAAGATAAGCATGTAACAATTGACATGTTTTTTTTTTGGCCCATTTCCGATCAACCCGTCATTGTCATACTGAGAAGAAAAGGTGGCTCGGACAATGCATGATTGATTTTGTTTTCTCAAAGCAGTGCAGTAAACATGTAGCAGCAGCCCCCCCACTCCCCCTCCTCTCTGGAGGTTTAAAACATGGTATTGATTTTACTGTTGCTGTTCCATGCCGTCTGGTGGTAACAGACTTCTGAGGGCAGTGGTGAGTGAAGGCCATTGACATGGCCTCTGTGTTTGGAAATGAACCCAGAGAAGAAGCTGCAGAACTCCAGTCCCGAATCCCCCCGAGGGTCTCAGTGCACATAAAGTGACCTTCAGTACACTTTAGTTTCAGTTGGATTGTGTGTGATCACTTAGTTTCAAAGAGGCTTGCAGAGACATGTCTTAAAAATAAAAATAAAAAACATGTAAAGTGCTTGTCCCTCAGCTCTTTATGGTTTGTGGTTTGCAAACTCTTCCCAACCATTTGTAAAGCGTGTACACACTTTAAAGATGGAGATGGATCATGATCTAAAACGAGGAAAACACTATTGTCCCCCTTGAGTTTGAATCATTTCTGGCTGTGAAAAATACTGATCTTTTTTTCCTCGTTGTTGGTATATTCAACAATTGTTAACACATGGGAAAATGCTGTCTTTGGATCCATTTTATCTCCTTTGTTCATCCTTCTTTGGATAATGTTCTCGTGCACTCGCCCAATTCTGTGCAATAATACTGCTATACTGAATATGATGCTTCATTCTGGCAAGAGTATCTGGGGCCTCATTTATAAAGGGATATACGCTCAAAAAATGGCGTACGCCAGTTTTCTACGCAGTGTTTGCGATTTATAAAATACTAACTTGATGGGAAAACGTGCGGTCCTCCACGCAAACTCTAACCCATGCGTACGCACTAAGCACGAAAACGGGAGGGACGAGAAACTGCGACACCGTTGGCAGAATGAAGAATGGAGAGAAATATGTGGAAATAATACCATCAATAAAATGTTACCTCTCATTTATCATATATGAAGAATTCATTTTTCAAACATTGATCAAAGCCAATCTTAAAATGATTTAACAAACGCCTGTTTTAGACTCCTCAGTGCACACAAAAACATAACTGGGAGAAATAAATAAATACGGATATGTTATTTAAAACCACCTCGAATATGTTGTGTTCTAATGTTATGAAATGGTTTTTCGTAAATGATGCGGTAAGCAGGAGGACAGAATTACGTCTAAACTGATGCTGTTTTGCATTTCCTATAGGTTGTATACGAGCATGGTTTTATATACATCTGTTTAACAATGTTTTATGCCGTTTGCTAAGACTTGATAAGTTGCGTAAAACCAGGAGTATGGAAACTAAGAGCCAACCATAGTGGTCATTTGTACCAGCTAATATAAACAGAAAAAACACCAAATTTTAATTTTTTTTGGTAAAAAATTTCCCCCCCCTTTTTTTTTTAACCCTGGGGGGGTGATATTAAGAGTTTTTTTTTTTGGCCTTGGGGGGAAGGGGGGGGGGGGGGGGGGTGGAGAATGGCCCCACCAGCGGCAAGGGGAAGGGGGACGGCCGGGGCCGGCCAAAACAAGGCCCCGGTGGGGTGGAGCCGGGACAAAAAAAAGGCGTGGGGAAAAAACACAAAACCCCCAACCCCAAAAAAAGGACCAAAAAAAAACCAGAAGGGGGCCAGAAGGGGGGGCCAAGGGGGGCGGCCAGGGACCCGCCAACCGCCGGGAAGGGGGGAAAGGGCCCCCCCCGGAGCAAGGGGCCCGGGACANGCACATCCAGTCATGTATTTGTTTTAGACATGCGATCAATAAATCAGTAGGACCGTATTCCGCGGATGACACCCAAATCTACATATCACTTTCCATAGATGAATACGGTCCTACTGATTTATTGATCGCATGTCTAAAACAAATACATGACTGGATGTGCCGTAATTTCTTACAGCTCAACACAACAAAAAAAAAGTCACTGTTTTTGGAACCAAAGAAGAGAAGTCATTACTCGAACCCAAAAGTCAAGCAAGAAACTTAGGAATACTTTTAGACTGACCTCAATTTTAACAGCCACATCAGGGCAATCAAGAGATCAGCCTACTACCATCTAAAAAATATCTTGCGTATTAAAGATCTACTGCAAGAGCATCTTGACAGGCCTCACAAAAAAATCACTCTGTCAACTCTAACTAATTCAAAATGCTGCAGCCAGAGTCTTAACCCGGACAAAGAAAACAGATCACATCACTCCAGTGCTGAGATAGCTGCATTGGCTTCCAGTGAGAGAATTGATTTTAAGATTTTATTGCACACATATAAAGCACTAAACGGACCCAAATATATCAAGGACCTCCTTCAGCGGTACGAACCCAGTAGACCCTTAGGTCTTCCGGCGCAGGCCAGCTCACTGTTCCATTTGTGAGATCAAAGCGTGGGAAAGGAGCCTTCTGCATCTATGCTCCTAATGCATGGAACAAACTCCCAGAACATCTGAGAATGGCTAGCAGTTTACAATAATTTAAATCAGGTCTAAAAACAACATGGCTTTTTAAATTTAAATGTTCTAATTTTCGAACTGTTAAACATCGTTTTATTATTTTTTTTATTGTTTTGTGTTTTTGTATTTCCTCTCACTTTGACCATCGTAAAAATGTATTGTGTTGTATCTGTTTGATCCTGTAAAGCACTTTGAATTGCATCACTGTATGAATTGTGCCATACAAAAAAATTGCCTTGCCTTACTTGCCTGTGTGGGTCTTGTAAACTATCTTTTATAGATATATATAAAAGAGAAAGAAAAGAAAGACACATATATGAATGCTGCACAAACGACTGCATCAGTCATCACTGATTGACTGCAAACTCGTTCTCGAGTTGACATCTAAAATAAACTATTTAAAGTGTTCTGTTCCTAGAATACATTCTATATTTTTCGACAGATCTGTGAAAAAGCTCTTGAATTATTCAGTCTTAAAACTTTGCATTTTTATTGTTATACAGATTCAATTATGTATTGTGTTTCACTGACTTCCCTTTTGAATTGATGTGCCCTCTCCAACAGGCGTCATCAGCACAAAGTCTTTCACAGGTTTTCATGATTCTCAACACATTGCCAGGAAATACTGTGTATAAAAGAGGTCATAGATAACCATGCAGCATTTTCAGATGAAATGATTATACCGCACATCCAGTTGAAGTGTTTTTGTGCATCCTGATGAACGACTAAATGCACAAGCAGAATTATCTGCATGTAACTGAAAGGTGCCACAGCGAGGCAGACAGAAACCTCTGTGAGCCTTGCAGGCCATATGCCACGGCCAGATCTGAGAACTACATCTGACAGGCAATTAATAAGAGAGTGTCTTGCTGTGGTGGCCAACCTCTGTGGCATATGTCGCTCTGAAGACACTCGTTTATTTCGTCTTTTGTACCTGGACAAAACAGAAAGTAATGGTCTGGCTTTTATTGTTGCGTTCTCACACTTAAGTCTGTTAATTTACTCCGCAGTTATCATCTATAGATGAGAAGAAGTCTTTGGAAATTGCTGTTGGGAAGAAACAGGACATGCTCAAGTCAATCAGCCTTAGGGTTCTCTTTGGGGATTTGGGTCTACAGAATATCCTTGATCCTGGACAAGGTTGTGGGGACAACTTGAGGTTAGTTGGACAGATGATCCAGATGTGAGTGTGGCTGATGTAATTCTTTAAAAGGTCATATGTAAGCAATTGCCAAATGCGGTTCTACTTCTTGGTCAAGTGTGCAGCAAGAGGTCTTGTGCTGCACACACATTGAAGCCTTGCTGTAAGTATCAAACTCCAGTCCACACCAAGAGTAAATATGGTGTTTTAAGTTTAGAAGGTCTGGTGACTTGATGCAACATACTTGAGTTTGATGTATCCATGTGCCAGTTGGAAATGTCACTGCTTGGTTATGGAGTGTAGTTATACCAAGATATTCTCAAAGGAGATAGAAAACAAAAGAAGTCAATAACGTTTAAGATCTGCAGAGCAATAGATTACAATGAAGAGACCCCAGCTCTAAAGCCATGCATTTATGAGCCGCCCACCGCTCAGAGACACCACCCACCAGATGGAGAGATGTCATGCTGAGCAGTGGTAAGTTGCCTTAGTTTATGGCTATGTTTGCTCTAAATCATAACAAAAACATGAGAATATTTGGCCAGTTGCATCCAGGCAATGCAGGTTAACTTAGAGCTATGTGGCCCCCTCTAGCTATCCACAGCAAAAAACACTGTTAAAGACCTTCTCTTAACCTGCACGTTGGGTAAGAAATACAAAGATCCCCACTTCTCACTCTCTGTGCACACAGGAGCATTATTAAAGAAGTGTGTGGGAGAAGCTTGGACACGTTGCATTAAATATAACAGCAGAGACAACTATTTCATTTATGTGATGGGAGAGGAGGTTCTGGCAGCAGAAGTCAAAAACATAAGGTGGTAATCTACTTCGTAAATCCTTTGATGCATTTTGGGTTGAAAATGTGCATTTCAAATTCAGTGTGATGCTACTATGGTCTTACTTATGCAGAGAAGAGAATCTGAGTTTGGTGAGCAATAAGACATGGCAACAGAACATAGGCTCAAAAGTCTAAGGACAAGAGGCCAATGGGTGACGCTAATTGGAGCACTGGCCAGGACTGTGGCTGTGAGGGAGCACACTATGCTGCAATATCGATATCAAGGAGGACACTTGTGTTCAGCAATCTGTCGAGAACAGAGAGCGGCACAGCACGCTTTTTGGAGGGAATCGAAGAGGGATATGTTTGTTTGGGGAAAGTTTGGGATCACATTTCAGTGGGAAGGGATCACCACATCCACTCATCCTAACCTGTCATTTAAGAACTGCGTCAGAGAGAATATTATGTTCTTACTCCACTATATACAGTAGTCAACTATATATAGAAATATTATTCCGAAAACAATTATTCTGAATGTTGCCTGCTGCATCATTAAATACATTTTGTTATAGTAAAAAAGACATACAGTATATCAGTGTTGGTTTGCTCTTAAAGCAGGTGCTACTCCAATATCAGGCGTCTATATTGTATAGGATCAATGCCTCCAAAGAGCAGTGGATATCCAGGTACAACACATTTCCTTTAAACAACAAGCTTGTTATTGACACGCTAAAGCATACTCATTTACTAGTCTTAGTGAAGGGCCACACAGACAAGTCTCTACGCTCTCGTCCAGTGGATCCATAACGCCAAGGGAGCAGCAGCAGTTCTTGTTCTGCCGGAAATCAATTGTGAGCACACTGCTGGTGTAATGTGACTTTTTGCAATGCGAGTGAATAATTGCTGAAACAACACTTAAAAACTGTCCCTCAAAGACTTTAGAGGGGGTGAGAAAGCATGACTCCACACAGGAGAGGTAATTAAGATGCAAGGGGCCAAATGTCCGGTACTAGAGCCAACATCACTTGAATGGAGAGGATGGGAGCAATTATTAAAGCCCTAACACCAGGATATCGGCTATTTTGCAGCCATGTTATAAGTTTCTGTCACATGGCAGCTCAAATATTCTGCCTTGTAAATTGTAGTGGTTTTGATTATGTCTGTATTCACTGAGCCATGCTGCTGCTCTGATGAATTTTTCAAATCATTGGCCAAATGCTTTTATCTCAAATGAACATTATCATTGGAGATTGTCTGCTTGGAGTGATTGTTAATTATTGATCAGTATTTGAGATATCCTCCTTAAATATTCTCCTTTGAGGATGAATTAACTCAAGCTTGAACTAAACTAAAATATCATCTCATCCAAATATAGCTGCAAAAAAAGGAGAGGGGCAAAATATATAAATGCATGCAAAACTCCTTTTTCATTTTGTGAAAGGTGAGCTGCTGGATATCTATGAATTTCTGCAAAGATAAAAAGATTGGAAAGAGATTCTATATGCAGATGTCCTTATCTCTCTCAAGCACTTTAAGCACCAGGCTGTGAGTAGGAAAACAAAATAACTCTTTCCTCAATAAAATAGCATGAAGAGAAAACCTGACTACATTTGGCTGAAACAGCTGAGCTTGACCTCATTTGCAAACCCACATGACTGGCCTGCTGATAGGGAAAAGAGGGTTCCTAATGCAGATCAGGATTCACAGGTGCTCATTTTGTATTCGCAGAAGAGACGAGGCAATTTTGACTTGCAATATTTCACCGTTAGTTATTAGATACTTTTAGATGAAGTGGACTGATAATGGATAGAGAGGGACTTTGGAAATTAGAAGTTAAATCAACTGAAGTTACTTATCATTTCTGTCTAAGTCACAGACTGGAAGCTTTTTATGTAATATATGCCATCAACTCTCAACTATAGCCAACTATAGCCATCAGTGTAACCTTGTGGCACGTACCTACTGCAATTTTCTAGGATCTGTTAACATGTGGACTGTTGCTCCCTCACGTTTCTAACCTTTGTTTGACGACTGAGTTTGCAAGACTTAGATCTAAACAATGTAAAAGGACAGAATAATCTCTTACCGGCAATCATGAACAGGTGAGTGTGATTGCATCCAACACTGTGCACTGCCAGGTGATGTTGCATTGCAATACTGTATACATAAGTGTAGGTTACATTTTTGTGTTTGGATTCTAATCTGCATGCTTGTCTCCTTTAAATATTTGAGAAGGCTGCTCAAAATACAGCATTATAGCATTGCTTAGTAATTGCATCTACACTGAAGTGGCCTCCTGCATTTAAAGAAACTTGTATATTAACCTACAGACAAACAAATAAACATTAATTTGATCATTAAACATAATTGCACAATCATAATATTGGTGGACTAATAGAACAGAGACTGTTAATTACTGCTACAATAACAATGTCATTAGATCTGAGTGGCAGCCACCAGCATGACATTTATCTGAGGGTGGGAGAGTGCAGTCATGCAGTCAGTCACATGGCCGCCATCTGGGTGTCACACATGCTGGGTCAGCCCCTCCTGTGTGGAGTCATGCTTTCTCATTCTCTGGCTGGGGCTTTCCCTATAAGTCAGCAAGTTAACCACAGCAGCCTGCTCATGGTAAATGCACTGTATTTCTATAACGCTTTAACCATGCAAGGTTCCTCCTGCTCAAGGAAGCTAACATTTACACAGTCACATGCTGTTGGCCATGCCATTGGGAGCAACTTAAGTTGGGTTAAGTATCTTGACCAAGGATACATCAACATGTATGAGGCAAGAGTCAGACGCAAAGCAACAAGGCCTGTCTGACTGACTTTCTTTTGGACACTGATATACACGTCATCTTCCAATCAGCAGGAGCAGAGCTAATGGGCAGGAGCACACTGGAAGATTATGCTGTTACTGCACTTGTTTCATAAAAACCCTTAATTCCTGCAATAAATCAACATACTGGACTCAAGACATAACGAAAGGCATGACATGGCTTGTCTTAGTGGTCATAACTTTTGTAAGGTTTTCTTAACTCTTAACATCATTAAATGTTATGTTTTTTGACACAGAGGTCCTTCCTGGTGTAGATGTTGATCATTTTAGCCAGTAGGCAATTTATTTGTTTTTAATTACTGCTACTGGCAAGGCAAGATGGTCAGTGCAGTCTGGAAGCCAACATCGGAGGGCTCAATATTAAAGCAGACCAGCTCTGCTCATTTGGCACTAGCGTCCAAATCAAGGCTGAAAGTCAGCCACAGCTGTGTCTTTGACTTGTTGCTAAGGAAAAGTGAATGAGGGAAGATGTCGAAACTTCTTTTTATAAGCCCAACCTTGAAAGCATTATATATTTGTGTGCAGTGGTTAACTGGATGGACTCTCTGGGTGTTTAACGTATAATACAAGTCTAATCCAATGACAGAACAGCTGTACTGTAAAAAACAGGCCGTCTGGTTATTTCACTGGGTTTGGGAATTCCTTGCAGAGTGCAGCTTGGCTCAGATTACACAGCATGTAAACAGTTTCTGGCAGGGCATGCAACTAATCCCATCTCATTAAGCCACTGCTAACAATGCTAAGTGAACTGTGACTTCTCAATGTGCAAATGCATGTTAAAATAAATGGGCTGGAAAACACTTTTCCTCTGTTCGTCCCTTTTCACCTGTGAGCTCTGGAAGGGGTCAACATCCATCAGGCAGCCGTTAATGAGTCAGATAGACGGAGGGAAACTCTGCAGAGGGAGCTGAGACAGAATGTGACAGAAACCGGACACTGCTGACATAATTGGTTTAGATGTGTGCAGGAAAAACTTTGCTTGATTTGCAACCTACTGTAACTGACAATGGATTTAGGATGACAACATTACTTTTTTCTTTTTAATCGTCTCTCTGACTGTGTTGGCTGAAAATATTCTTTAATGTCCTGGAGAAGAATGAGTCGTAGGATAACGTCTCTAGAATAGCAGCCAATTAGGATCAATCACACTCCTAACCCATCCTTTTGTAGGACTCCTATGGTGCAAAGAACCTCAAAGGCATGACAAAGAATTGATGGCAATGTTTGTAATTGCAATGGAGTGCGATGCATTACCTCCTACACTCTCATTTTTTCTCATTTGAGATGAGTCAAGAGGAGCTGCCACGTTATCAGGCATTCCTAGAAGTAATAATGACAACAATGTTAGAGAAGTTGTGCAAAATGTTTTCAATGCTAAAAAGGGCTTTTGTGTTTGATGTCATAAGTTTTTAGTGCACTTTCTAAGCTTACGTTCAGTTTTGCAACTGAAGCAGAGGATTAAACTTTGGCTCTTGAATGATGTTGTCACGGTTCTCCATCTCTTTCAGTCTGAGCCTCAGGATCGGTGACCTCTGAGGACAGCGGGACTTCAGTTTGTGACAGGCCTGTTAACATTGGTGATTTCTCCCTAACTTTAGCTTTAAGTGAGAAATGCTTTGTTGGTATTAACATATTGTTAGTGAAAACAGAACAACATTTCTTCTGATGCTTTAGCATGGCATTTTGCCAACTGATCTCCCAGTTCATCGAATCATTCTTACCTTAGGCAAGGCCAGCGTGAGTTAAAGTGTGTAATCTAAAGAGAGCTAATGATAGCATCACGGGGGGTGGGTGGACACCCCCCATCTCTGCTTTCCTCCAGCTCAGTCTCCATTATTTTTACTCCATCTCATGCTGCTGTATTTTACATCAACCAATGCCGAAAGAGTGCAGAATAAATCTCACTGTACACTGTGCTGGAGTGTGGCATGCTGAAAACTGACAAATGCATGCATGGAACAAGACGAATATGCAAATGTGTCTCGTCCTGTAATCCAGCAGTGATCACAAGAGGTACTAAAGAGCCACAGAGTCACGAAACTGCGCCTCTCGAAAAAGCTGGGAGCCAGAGAACATTTCAAATAATTCCGCTCTCCCAGAATAAAACAATGACTCACAAATATCACCTTACTTCTCTGTGAAGATCAGATACAAAGCACCGAGCACAGCTACACCCACTCAACTTTTATTTAGATTGCGTACTTGGAAGAATCCCAGCTATGTATTTTTCCCAATCTAATACTGAGCCAGCTATGGTTTGAACAGTGGAATCCCATTGTGTTCATCCTCAGTATTCACTGTTGTCTCAATATCAAGCCTTCAGTGTCTGTGGTTGAAATCTTCTATTAACGTTTGAGCTTTAACCCTTAACCAATATTAGATGTGTAAAAAAAGGTCCAAATATAACCGATCAATGTTAAAAGAGTCAGAGTTGCTGCAGTGGGGAAATGTACAGCATCACAGCAGCAAAGGTACAGATAAAAGACGAAAGTAAAAAGAGTATCCTTATTTATTAAGTTAAAAAGGTAAGCACACAATTGAAAATATAAACAAATGAGGAAAAAAACAATTAAGTATACCATGGTAAAGAATCATTTGAAAACGTAGGGAAAAATCAAGGAGGAGGAGCTGGTAACTTTAAAATGTACTGCACTTAAAAACATATGTAAAATTCATTTCTACATTTAGGCAGTTGTGTCAAATAAGATACTGTAGAGAAGAATAAATATTGAATTCTGTATTAATATAAATCTTTGGACGTGGGAACTGGTAAAGCCTACCAACAGGTGACATCAGGGGGTCTTAGTGAACTGTAATGAGATGTACACAAGTCATGAAACACTTCGAAAAAAAGCACTTTGGCTCCTCTGCATAAAAAGTGAGACCTTGAGAGATCGATACAGAGGTCAAATCACCGCTCTCAGCTGATGATGATCTGACACTGGAAGTGATACCAGTCTCTCATACACAAGACAATTAGCCTCACATATTAGATTGTGTGTTGATAGTTTATAGGACAAAGGCTGGAGCAGCACTATGTTACACTGTTTTGAAATTATTTGCAGACATTGAAATAAGGATGATCATTGTTGATTTGCCTGCATATTCAGTCTCAGATTTATACTTCTGGTAGACTCCAAAACCCTGTGCACATAGGAAACATCTACAGAAATGTCTGAAAGTCTAAAAATACCGTAACACAGTCACTCCATAAATAATTCTATTGCAGAGTGCTACTGTATGTGTGAGAAAGGTGAGGCAAGACAGAGACAGAATGGTGAACTCCTATGTTGCTTTAAAGTTCAAGTTCAAACTTAGCAGTATTGTTTTTATATCGGCACCAACACACACTAAGCAAGCAGCCTGAGAAAGGTCTACAGCCTTTAACAACTCACAGAATCTGCTACATTTTGCTTACAGGGCCCGCAGCTTAATCAATAACACAAACAGCTTGACTTCATGGTCACATTTGAAAAGTCCAGTTCCTGCCTCAACACCACATACTCCACAGTAACTTACTGTAACTCAGCTGAGCTCTCCTTTAAAAAGCACCCCTGACAGTAAGGACAGTGTGTAAGACGACAGTGTGTAAGACAACAGAGTGGAAGTGCTTGCTGTAAAGTACCATCAATCACAGAAGAGGAGAGCAGGAGGCTGATCCCACACCCTCGCCACCAGACTGCAATGTCAGAGTCAGTACGGGTCAATCCCACCTGGACCGCTGGCATCCGAACAGCTTCTATCCTGAACCTACACTTCTACCAGCAGCCCCTCCGAAACAAACTGCACCGTCCGCACAGCCTTTACTCGAAATATCTCAACTGCTGGTCCTGAAAACCATCGGTAGATCGGTGACTAAAGTATCATCACATTTTACATTGGTTGTGCCGTTCCAAAAGGTGTATGTTCTGAGGTTGTTTACTGCAGGGCGAGATAAACAGCAGTCAGTGCATGTGTACAACTCCAGTAAAAGTACATCTAAAAATGAGTAAAGTAAAAAAGGGACAGCAGCAATATGTTGTTAAAGTATAAAGTAGGCTACAAGGACTGGTTGGATCCCTATGACTGAAAGATATATTATAAAATGACATTATTCAATTATTAACACTATCAGTGTTAAAGCAGCATGTTACTGTTTTAGCTGGTGGAGATGCAGCGATTCAGATAAACTTGACAGGAAAGAAGAAAAACCAATCACTAATAAGAAATATTTTAGTAAACTTTCTTTTTTTGGTGAGATAATGGATATTTAATTGCCAAAAGACACAGCATTTGAGCATTTGTAAATGTAAAACTGTAAACAGTTTACTACATCTGCAATGTTATGGCGTAGAAGTGCAAATTGGCATGAATAGATATACTTAAGAAAAGTGCATGGACCCCCAAGTGCATTGAGTACAAAAGTTCATGTAACTAGTTACTTTTCACAATTGCAGTGCAACATGAGCAAAAACACAGGACACCATTTAACAACATCAGTAATTCAAACAAGGACTACAGATACAGTGGGGCAAAAAAGTATTTAGTCAGCCACCAATTGTGCAAGTTCTCCCACTTAAAAAGATGAGAGTCCTGTAATTTTCATCCTAGGTACACCTCAACTATGAGAGACAAAATGAGAAAAAAAAAAAATCCAGAAAATCACATTGTCAGATTTTTAAAGAATTTACTTGCACATTATGGTGGAAAATAAGTATTTGGTCAATTACAAAAGTTCATCTCAATACTTTGTTATATACCCTTTGTTGGCAATGACAGAGGTCAGTTGTTTTGTGTCTGTCTTCTTAAGGTTTTCAACACAACTTTTAGTCCGTAATAAATTTTGGCCCATTCCTCCATGCAGATCTCCTCTAGAGCAGTGATGTTTTGGGGCTGTCGCTGGAGCAACACGGACGTTCAACTCCCTCCAAAGATTCTCTATGGGGTTGAGATGTGGAGACTGGCTAGGCCACTCCAGGACCTTGAAATGCTTCTTACGAAGTCACTCCTTCGTTGCCCGGGCGGCGTGTTTGGGATCATTGTCATGCTGAAAGACCCAGCCACGTTTCATCTTCAATGCCCTTGCTGATGGAAGGAGGTTGTCACTCAAAATCTCACGATACATGGCCCCATTCATTCTTTCCTTTACACGGATCAGTCGTCCTGGTCCCTTTGCAGAAAAACAGCCCCAAAGCATGATGTTTCCACCCCCATGTTTCACAGTAGGTATGGTGTTCTTTGGATGCAACTCAGCATTCTTTCTCCTCCAAACACGTCTAGTTGAGTTTTTACCAAAAAGTTCTATTTTGGTTTCATCTGACCATATGACATTCTCCCAATCCTCTTCTGGATCATCTAAATGCTCTCTAGCAAACTTCAGACGGGCCTGGACATGTACTGGCTTAAGCAGGGGGACACGTCTGGCACTGCAGGATTTGAGTCCCTGGCGGCGTAGTGTGTTACTGATGGTAGCCTTTGTTACTTTGGTCCCAGCTCTCTGCAGGTCATTGACTAGGTCCCCCCGTGTGGTTCTGGGATTTTTGCTCACTGTTCTTGTGATCATTTTGACCCCACGGGGTGAGATCTTGCGTGGAGCCCCAGATCGAGGGAGATTATCAGTGGTCTTGTATGTCTTCCATTTTCTAATAATTGCTCCCACAGTTGATTTCTTCACACCAAGCTGCTTACCTATTGCAGATTCAGTCTTCCCAGCCTGGTGCAGGTCTGCAATTTTGTTTCTGGTGTCCTTTGACAGCTCTTTGGTCTTGGCCATAGTGGAGTTTGGAGTGTGACTGTTTGAGGTTGAGGACAGGTGTCTTTTATACTGATAACAAGTTCAAACAGGTGCCATTAATACAGTTAACAAGTGGAGGACAGAGGAGGCTCTTAAAGAAGAAGTTACAGGTCTGTGAGAGCCAGAAATCTTGTTTTTTTGTAGGTGACCAAATACTTATTTTCCACCATAATTTGCAAATAAATTCTTTAAAAATCAGACAATGTGATTTTCTTTCTCATTTTGTCTCTCATAGTTGAGGTATGCCTAGGATGAAAATGACAGGCCTCTCATCTTTTTAAGTGGGAGAACTTGCACAATTGGTGGCGGACTAAATACTTTTTTGCCCCACTGTATATTGAACAACTGTTTGCAAGAGGAGAGAATAGTGTGTACACAGCACACAAAGACGTCTGCCACTTTATAAAACTCCTCAAGGCTGGCAGCGACAACACCTGAGGGATGGCACAACTCCAGAGCAATAGGTCTGCAATGTCAAATGAAAACACGAGTGGACTTCATGCTAGCTAGCATGCAAAGCCATCAGTCGCAGTACATCAAGACTGAGAGCTTTATTGCAAATTCTACCAAATGCACACACTTTACACAAAATGTGTAAAAACACTGCCAACAAAGGCAGCAGTCCTACCTTAATCGCATCTCATCGCCTCTCCGGGTAGAATATCATCCAGGTCATTTACTCCAAGTCTGGGACACACTTCATCTGAGTTTCATGGGGCCTTCTTATCCGAGCGTCGTCGCTCTCTGCGATTTATTTCACTTCACATTAACTTTTACATTAAATATCACAAGCCTAGCTTACTCAGGTGGACCTGTGACGCTATATTTTAAAAATCAGCCGATTATTTAGCTCTGAGGATGACGTTTCTCAGCAGGAGTCCAACACACTCACTGTACCGTGAAAAGTTTGCACCCGCACACCTGCAGCCAGGGCCAATCAGCTGCTGCACATGTGACCACGCACACCTGATAACGAACGTAAAAAAGCGGTTACAGTCTGTAGTAGCGCATTTTTATGCACAACCGATCCTCTTGAACTCACCTATCATTCCAGCACGAGTGCATCTTATTCTCAACACTAAAATACATATACAATATTTGTTATCAAATAATCTTATCGTTCAAAATGCCTGCTAATATGATTTAAAAATACATTTGTAACAGTATCAGCCCGTACTTTTCTCCTACTGACATACTGAATTTTAAATCCGTCAAACTTGACATCTAAAAGGAAATTGTTATTTATTTTGAAATCAAAATCAGTCATAAATACATCCCCTCTCTACATTAAACTAATCATGCTTATCAACACGCTTATCCACCTTAGAACCCCCAAACTCCATAATAAATAGCTTGTAAAATACTGTTTTGTGAAGGACTTTGTTGGATTTGTACAGGTGGAATATCTTATACTCAAAAAGATATTCCATGTAAATCCAACAAAGTCCTTCACAAAACAGTATTTTTGGTATCAAAGAGTCTCTGTTCTCTGAACGGTTTGTAGTTTCTCATTCACAGAGGACAGCAGTTGTAGTCAGCTGGATTCAAATGAGTTACAATGGATTGTATTTTCATGAGCAACAAAAACTATTACTGTGTCCTCAGAAACTTCTCTCCTGCAGCATTATCCTCAGCTCCACTGTCACTCCGAAGGCTCAGTTTGCAAAATATACTATTTTGGATCATATTTACATGTAATGAACAGCATTATATTTGCCTTTGTCAGTCCAACAGACCTATAATCAGCAGACTTGATTTAGTAAAAGCACTAACAATGATTTTATTCAAGCGCAGCTAAATGTAATACAGTCTTTTCTTTTTCCCCACTGTGACATTCTAAAGTGAAAAAGGAATATACTGCGTATATTTTTACCTCAGTTAAACTACCCAAAACAGAGACCAGTGTTAACACCCGTCACACAGACTGTGATTCAGTGCCAGTCCACACCTGCATGAAACCACATAAATTAACACTTTTGTTCCACTGTAGCCGTCAAAACATCCCCCAGCATTAACCTCAGCTCATAACCGACACAAACAAACAAACAAACAAACACATACCAATGGGGAATATTTAAATGAATGCAGACACACAGAAACATTTTGCTTTTATTTATTATTCCAGTAAGCCAATTGTTCCGTCCGACCTGTTGGAGGTGCAATATAACTTTTTATATTTTATAGTGGCACAGCACACACAGGTTTCATTAATGACGTTAATCGAGGCTGCACTTCTTGTTATGGAGAGCCATGGACATGGACAGCTTACAGGTGTGTTTAACCTGCTGTGACAAGTACAATCACCACTGTAGCAACACCTTTCAAGTTTTATACTGAACTAAAACACTGATCGTACATGTTCTGTTAGTGAGAGTAACATAACTGCATATAAAAAAATGATATAGAAATAAATAACTGTGCGCCAAACACTTCTGAGCAGCAGCGGTATATCATAACAGACCTGGACAATCTGACCTAAGGACTTTTAAGGAAATAAAGAAACAACCTAATGTTTGCAAAATGTGGAATAAGGCATGAATAATTATGCATTTATTGTAAACAGCTAACACAAAGTTCATGAGGGCAGTGGTGGCGAAGTCCATGGGGACTTGGCTTGGCAACTGGAAGGTCACCAGTTCAAGTCCTGGAAAGACCAAGTGCTACCGAGGTGTCCCTGAGCAAGGCACTGTTCCCTACACTGCTTCCCGGGCGCCGTCCATAATGGCAGCCCACTGCTCCTAACACTAGGATGGGTCAAATGCAGAGAAACCATTTTGTTGCATAGTACCTGTACTACTTAATGACAATAAGATGAATCTTCAATAAAGGCTGGGAACGAGCAAGCAAACAAAAGGACTTTGGTTGGCTATATCATTGCATTCCCAATATAAACATATATTTAAAAAATAGAGACATTATCTGGCAATTACGATATAACATTTCATTATTATGAGACCAGAATCTCCAAATTACAAAGATTGAACTGATTTTTCTGCAGTAGAACTGTAAAAGGATGCAACAAACTTGAGTAATAATGTTCATACAAATAGAGAGATAACCTTATGGGTTACAACTTTGAAGGAAATGTGAGCTTCTTTTGTAATACAAAAAGCGTGATTTAACCATTTATATGAAGAAATACACATGAAATATGCATTTGGCAAGAGTACTTGAACACAATTGTACTTAGCTATTGTGAAGCAGAGCCATGAATGAATAAGCTGCAGGTATTACCAATTAATGATGACGATAACAGGATATGATGCGTTTTAACATCAATATTAAGATTTTAAAAGATAATAGCAGCTCATTAAAGCAAAATAGGCTGTTAAACTTTATATTTCGTTTATGATTAAATCTCAGGTCTCCTCTTTTTGGCCCCCCAGCGGCGGGACTGTGAAGTGCAGTCTCCCCCTCCCCTCCTCTCTTCGTGCACCCCCCTCCCTCTCCAGCCGTCGCCGGGAGCAGTGTGTGTGAGTGTGTGTGAGTGTGTGCTGGTGTAATCTGACAGCTCGCCGGGCTGCGTTTCCTAAGAAAAGCTGCGCTCTCAGTCTTATTGCCGCTCTCCTTGCCTCTGTGCGCAGTGACAGAGAGCAGGTACGCTTTATTCACACTTCCTTTTGTTTGCTGCTCTTCACAGATGTTATGTCCACACTTTTTGGGGTGGTGTTTGGGGGGACTCCCCGGTCTAATGGAATCTGTTGTGGCTGTGTTGGTCTCTTCTCTGTTTCAGTGTAACCGCGGGCCTGTTTTTGGAATAAGAAAAGCATTGCTGTTTTCTGACTTTGAGAGAAGGAAGAAGGGACTCCTCTGGAATTTCCTCAGGAATTTATCCGGACAGCTCCGGTAAGACGACCTTCCGATGATCAAAAGCTCCATGGTATAGTGTGCATGCAGCTATCACCATACTGAGTTCACCTTTAATGGAAACATTACACAAGCGTGTGCTTAATTTTCCCATTCTTCTATTTTAATTACAGTTACCGGGGCTTTGCATTCTACCGCCTGGGTATATAGTAAGTAGTATAGACTTTCTCTGCATCCCCTGTTTGTGAATGGCTGTTGGAAGGTTCTCTCCATGTTTTTTCTGTGTGGGATTAAGTGTCAGTTACTCCAAGTTATGTGTCGTGCCGCGATGTGAGAGGTGTCCAGGGCGCAGATTCCTGCATATCCTGGAGCTGCGTTTTGGGTGATATGCGCGCAGCTGCACGCCTCACCCTCCAGATGGTGGCGAGATATTTACAGATTTTATTTTAACGCCATCATTTAAAAAACTGTGTAGAGACGATGTCTGGAGGAGGTGATGTGCTGTGTGTGAGCTGCGGGACGTGCTGAGAAAGTTTGCTTTCTCTTTGCTCCTGAAAACTGACATGCTTTGAAGGGGGTTGTCTGTGAATGTGTGTGTGCCCAGTTCTCCAGACTCAGGTGATGCAGGGGAAGGGGGGTGTGTGACTCACTCTCTTTACCCATCCTGCTGCTGTTATCTGACAGGCTTTGATGTCATGTTTGACTGGTGACTGACAGTGGATCATGCGCTTTAGTGTGTCAGCACCTTCATCACTGCCAGCTATATTTGGAAGTTACCAAAAAACCTGATTTATTCCAGCCTCTCTCTGTGTGTGTTAAAGAGTGTTAGTCAGCTACTACTGACAAGTGATTCATGTAGCCAATTACCTGTGATTTGCAGCCCTAGAAACGAAAAAGCGGAAAAAGGCAGGATAATGAACTGAAAACTTTGTGTGCCTCCGTATTTTGTGGTCCGGAGAAGCAACCACAAATGAGGGAAAAGACGGCCCGCACACACACACACTAAACTACACACACAGGCCGGGGGATATGTGTGCTGGCTGCAGCAGAGGGACAGAGGGCTAAGTGAGCATGACCATCGAGCAGAGGTAATAGCATTACGCTCTGCCAGTCAGGAGGCAGTGCCAGAGATAGGCGATACTGTTGTATTTCAACAAGAACTTAATGGGAAGCACAGAGCAGAAGGAGGCCATTACAGGAGGGCATCTAGGAGTTAACACAAAATAACCATACAGATAGTTATTAGTTAGGATATCAGGTTTTCTGCTGTGAGGTCAGCGTTGACATGGGGGCTACATATCTATTTATAGATGGACACTGTTGACATCTCACAACATCTGAATAATGATAATCAATGAAAACAGCCAGCACCAATGTAAGAAACAATTCCAGCAGGAGACAACACATTTCCTTCTCCTCCTGTTTTAAGCACTGCACAACAAATTGCCACATAATGAGATGTTGAAATACAGCAGCCCTTCAGGATAGTTTGCCTGTTTGCAAAGGCTGTTCAGCATCATTTGCTGTCAGGCAGTGAATTCCTCGCTCAGCTTTCATGGATTAGTCCCAGGTAAGAATGTCCCCCGCCATCTTTTACCCAGCAGCGCTCCCATTTTGGCAACATTTAGCTATCCTCCTCCGTCTTCCATTTGAGTGATACTCCCAAAACTCCTCTCCAGGCCTGCATCAATCACTGCTGAGCAACATTTAGAAGAAGTGAACGGTGTGAGTGACCCCAAAAGCCAGTTAGACATCCTCTTTACTACACATCTTTCTCCCATGAATTACGCTTTACCATAGGTGGCTGTATGTGGCACACACCTATCTTTCCTCTGCCTGCTGCACCTCCCTGGAGAGAAACAGGAGTAAGCTGTAATTATGGTTTATAAAACTCATCCAGGTGACATAATCAGGGCATGGCTGAGACGACAGGGGCTGTCATAACAGCTGCTAATGAATTTATAGCTATTTTCTCTTTGGAATTGCAAATTTCTCCGACTCTCTTACTGTTTATCAGATTGCACAATGCATTCAGTTTATCCTTCTTGAAAGTAGTTGCTATAGTTTTACATATAATGATTTGCAGGGTGAGAATAGGGCAAATATTGCAAAGTTCTCTGCATAAAGGTGAAAGCAGCGGGCCTGTGGGAGAGCAGCGTCTGTGTTCTCACTGAGCTGCACCTTGACTGCGGTCCAAGGCTCGGCACGGCGAGTAGCGGGCTCCCAGGGGCCGATTTATAATGAGCACGCTGTCAGATAATTAGATACACCTGACACAGGCGTTTTCAGGAAATTTGGATTCATCCAAAAATAAAATGCGCGTGCCTGCCAACATGAAAGCGGGAAAAAAAAATATCCTGCTGTCACACCGCCTCTCCTCTCATGGTGGCAATGTTTTATTTATTTATCCACATCCTAATGCTCTTGGATGAGGCAGGCTTCATTTTGTGCTAGCTGATGCATTAGCTGCCAAAGTTCTCATCTCATGCAGCCAAGTCTGAATGGTACAAAATGCCATCTCAGTCTCAATCTAAGACAGTGGTATAGGGCAATGATGATCATTCCTCAGAATCCTGCATGAACATGGGTGTTACATAACAGTAGATGTGGCTATTCACATGTGTGTATTACTAATTATTTGTGATTTCAATGCAGAAATTAAATGTGTGGAGACTGAGCATTTGGTGCACCTCATCAGCAACTCATGCGGTTACTGTTAGCAATGCATGATTAATCGCATTCACTTATACACCCATTCCCCCGCACACAAACACAATCTTAAATGTCTTTTTCTTAGCTGTTGATTAGAAACTGCTCCTCTCACCTGTGCTGTTTATTTATCAGCCACATGGCTCCAGTCATAAATCAGACTCTCATTAAGTTGTTAACAGCAACTTTTGCCTTCTGCAGGAGGCATCAGTGCTATTAGGCTGATGTATGAGATACAGTAAGAGAGTGAAGCAACGCAGGCTGTTTATGTTCTCCAACTGAGACGGGTTCTTTACCATGGATGATCAGAAGATTGTGTCACCTGATAGCAGAGTATCAAGTCTTTGGGTTAGAGGTCAATCAACAGTGGCAAATGGATAATAGGTCTGGAACAATGTAAAATCAGTCAGTTTATTTAATATGTTGGCGTATTTGCATAATAAAGCATTCAATTCAATTAACCATTAACGCAAGTTATCAACTGGGGAAGTTGTTAATTGATATCTTTTAGTGTTCGAGTAGATGGGAAATAAAAAATAAATGTATCTTAAATCATTTTTGGCTAGCAACACATTTATTTTTGCTACTTCTCTTTATAAAACGTATAAAAGTTGGAGCTATCCCTCAGCAGCATTGTTTCAGTACACTTCCTGTCCATGTTCACTTTGATCACATCATTTATCTGCAGCATATTGTTTCAGGATTGACAATTGCGTGGTTTAAATTGCCATACGTTTCTAACTCTGCACATTATTCACACTGCAGGGCAAATGCAATACTATTTGACCTATTAAAATGAAATCTTGTAATATTTAAACATATCGCCATGACATTTGAATGAATTATAGGATGTGGGAGTACTGTACTGCATGGATGCTTGTTGTTTCATTGACATATTGCTGATTTCATTAGTGCTTTTATTTCCGGCTGTCTGTAGCTTGGAGCTATGAGAAAGTGGCTGAGTGTCTATGTAGTAGTCCATTATTCCCCTTTACCTAAGTTCACTCTCACGGCAACGAGACTTCTAACCCAGGCTCAGCGATGCATGATTTTAATTTCACCTCAGCAGTGGATGTTTCTGCTCTCTGTTTGACTTACTGTACTGCTACTGCCTAAAGAAAACAGTTGAACTGGAGAAGAACAAAAACAGTGTTGCTTTCCATCTGCTCTAACATGACAGGAACTCACAAACTGATGGATACTGACAAAAGATGCAGACAGGAGCAGGATGTTGTGGATGTGCTGCCCTGAGACAGATCCCTGCCTGAACTAATAGCACACAACATGGGGAACAGCTGTACAGTATAACAACTGCAGCAGCTACTCTCACCACGGCTCTACATTTTTCATAAAGCGTGCACTTTGGATTGCTTTTCTCCATATCATCATCGCCCTGCATGTTAGCACAGCTAGCTGAGATAATGACTTGTTCCCAAAGAGCAAATGCCAATTTGATCTTACATCCTGACCTTTTACTGCATGAAGGTGTGGGATTTTTGTCTTCATCTCCATACATGCTTCAGCTTGTATGTTATAATATTTAAGAGGGCACTAGTATGTTGAGCGTTGGGTTATAGCCTGCTGGGACAAAGAAAAAACAAAAAGAATAATGCAGGCAGGCTGGAGCCGGGGTACTCTACACAGCTCGATGCTGCTGCCTCTAACCGACAGGAACAAGAGAAATCAATTAGACCTACTCGGTTGCTATCCAAGGGACGTCCACCATGGGAAAGGCTAGAGAGAATCAAAGTGTTTTGAAAAAAAACCCCAAAAGAAAGTAGCAGAGGAGGAAAGTGAACTCGAGCGGCAAGTTGTTGTAGTCTTTGTCAGACGATCCGCCTCTGACCTCAAGATATCTTTCATTCCCTCTGTCTTCATCGCAGGCATGCTTATAATTCCTCACACTTCCCATTTTCTCCTTTAACATTGATGCAAAGCCGTCTCTCTTTCTGTCATTTCAGGTCAGTAATAAGAAAAAGGAAGGCTGGTGCAAATGTTCCTTACAAGAATATTTTCTGACGAAGCCTTGGCTTAGTTTTACCTTCGGAGGCGGTATCTCGTTTTTCCCAGCAGCTTCTATATTCACACTATTATGATTATATTCATACCTTAGAGCTTGCAGCAGTCACTCGGAGGTCACGTGAACAACATTGTTCTTCTCCTCACCATAAAGGGCACGAGAGTCGCTGAAAAGAAATGAGCAAACAAGTTGGAGGGTGTCATGCAGTTTTTAAAAGATGTGTTTAAACAGGGTTTAGTTTCAAAAAACTCTATTTGGTTTGTAGAAGAACAAACGATTCATCATATTGAAAATGAAATAGTCTTGCTATTGTGTTATGATCCGTGAGGCTGTGTATTCAACGAATATCATTTATTAAACATATTTTACAGCACCGTAATTTAAAATGTACACATTATCACAAAACCCTGCTACCAACCTGAGTAGACATTTAAATCTAAATGTGGATTTCCATTTTCCCAAAGAATACTTTTTTTCCTTCTGCATAACAGGCAGAGCTGATAGTAAGCTATCAGGCAATTGATGCTTTATGCATTTTTCATTGAGTGGAGCTCAGTGCTGTAAATACTGAGGGTGAGAGTGCAAAGCATGGATTTGACAGGACCCGGTGTCCTCTCTCTGTCTTTGATCAGACTATTTGATCAAGCCCTACCTTGGAGATTTAAATCAAACACCTGACAGTCTGTGAGACAGGGTTTAATCTCTGCCTCTCTGAGAGTGGACACCCCTGCAAGTGTGCTACAGTCTGGTATAGTGCACATTATGAAACCCTTCCCCTTTGCCTTGATGAATGTCTCGCAGTTTGAGATAGGTGACTTAAAAGTGGAGATGCAATTTGACAAAGACATGTCCCGTGGGGTCTTTCAATGGGTGCAATCGCATATTCTGCAGTCTAACGAAATGAGCAGGAATCTAAATATTCTCTGAAGCTTTTTATGAAAAAGATCCAGGGGACGACTCCTGGTCTCCAACCTAGTGATTGACATTTCACTAGTATGGTGTTAAGTGTCTGGTGTCCTTTATGGTTACAAAAACCAAAGACCAAAGTCTCCAAATACCAAATTGGAGACGTCACAGGGAATTTGCAGAAATCGGATATGAATTTAAATTGGATTTCAAAAAACAAACATGATCATGTGCAGAGAAAATTCTGACAATTTGAACAGCACGAGTTTAGCGAGTTGTGTTCCCTCCGTAATCCTGAGTTAGTGAATCCCCCGACAGAGCACACATGTAAACACACCCCCCTACCCCCCACCGCCCACTCTGCCAGCTGTAGGTTTGGCTGTGGGTGCTCGCAGATCCCTCGGCATCATGGGAGAATAACAATGAGGGTTTTGGGAGGGATCAGTTGCTCAGCAAAGAGCCATACTGGGGAGGGTTTATGTAAGACGCTGGCTTCCTGAGCTCTCTGCCAGTTTAAGATGACAAACAAATGGTACCAAGAAGAACGACTTGCCAAAGGGAGAGGGGGGAGGGGGGGGGTGCAACTCTTCATGCTGCTGCTTCATCCTCCCTTCACACAAACACCCCCCTTCTGTTCATGCATAGGCCTGGTTATGTGTCGTGTCTTGTGATAGCAGGTCTCATGTGTGTGTTTTCACACATTTGTTGGCTCTGCAGCAGCGTCGCCCACTTTGAAGCCACCGCCTCGCCTTTGTTTTCCCCTTCATATGTTCCAATGAAAGAGTCTGGGATCTTTCAAAATCTCTCCTTTCTTCTGTCTGGCTTGTCAACTTTTTTTTTTTTTGGATGGGCTGCCTGCCGCGGTTATTCACTCAGCCCTGACACCACAGCGCTTCTTAAAATGTCAAAACAGGTGCAAGCTGAAGTGTTTCTTTTCTACAAGATATGAGTTATCCTCAGCGTTTTTTGTGTTCCGATCATGAGGCAATGTTTCAAATATCACCGTGGCTTGTTGAGGATCTTTATGATCTGCCATTAATTATTAAGGCATTTAAAATAGAACAAGATCTACCTCACCCACTTTTATTCTGTGCAAAGAACAAAACAAGCTCTGTAGGGATCATGAAGACAGACAGGTCTATTACACCATGTTACACATTCCTTGGTTTGTAACCTGGACCATTTAAAAGTGCCTTTCTTACTCATGGTTAGGCTTCATTCAACCTAATGGGAGCCAGATACATTTAGGATGAGAACCCGCTGCATGGTAGCAGGTGTATTTTTAGAACTTAAAGTGTCTCGCACACTGTGAGCCGTCTTCATTTAACAACAGAAGGCGAGCAAGTCTGTGCTGTTTTAATTTTCTGCATCTGTACGTCATTGGTTGGAAAAGATCTCAGTGTTACTTAAATATAATTTTTTTCTAGTGGTTCAGTAGAAGATCGAGTCAAGTCAACAGATGCTGCTGAAAGTTGATTTTGGAAATATCCCCAAGAAAAGACAGAAAAAAGAACTGATGGAGGGAAAGGGTAGCTTCTCAATCATCTCCTCCCCAGACATGCAGAGGCAGACATATTGTATAAAATGTCTTTTGACATGCAGCAGAGCAACATCTCCCTGTATTCCTGCGCAGCACAGAAATACACCAGATAACATTACATCCATTGAGTTGGGAGTAAGGGGAAAATCGATGTTAGGTGAAAATTAAATTTGGCCGAAAGAGCCTTTAGGCAGAGTGCAATTTGAAAACACATCTTTTATTTTCCCCTGGGCCTCTGATATGTGGAGATGGACGGTTGGTCTAACCATCATGGAAAAAGGCGGAGGTATGAGGGAAGAGGAAACACCTCATCTCACTCCTAATGTGCCCCCCCCCCCCCCC
>NW_011367963.1:588017-626587 GCF_000735185.1 Notothenia coriiceps | reverse complement strand
CCCCTCCCTTTGATTGTCTAATTCGGTTAGGGCCATGCGTCCGTTATCGGATCATATCAAAGGTCAGAGGCGTCCTGTAGACAAATCAATCTCCCCGTCTGAGGAGGCGCAGAGGAAGCAGGGATTGAGGGAGAGCCGATCCATCTAGTGGGCCCCGAGTAGAGGTGGGAGAGGAGGAAGAGAAGCGGGGGCAAGAAAAATAATGGCATCTGCTGCTCGGAGAGAAGTGGGCGAGGAAGGTGAGATTGAACTGTTGACTTGGGGAATGCGATATCCTCAGAGTGAAAAAGAGTTTACATTATTGCCTGCAAGATAGGAGCAATTCCTTGTGAAGACCTGGCATAAGATGGCCTGGCTCACAAGCAGGTAGCTTTCAAAAACTTTGATTGTAGGGATCAAAATAATTCAATAATATTCCATCAATTATATCTGACATTTTTAATTAAAAAGAACATGTTTAACCAGCGCTCCACATACAGTTTCCTTCTGCACAAGCTCAGAGCTGATGCAATTCATTGATCAATTGACAATACATCAACAACATTGAGACATAAGAAATAATGCAATTTACGAGGAAAAAGTACCAAATGCCAACAAAGGGAAAAGTAGCAGGATTGTAAAATAAGTTGAAATGAAACCCTGAATATATACTACCATGTGTATTCCAACAAATTGCAATAAGGACCTCGACTCTAGTGGAAAAATGCCTTTACTTGGAGAAATATTTTGCATGCAAATGATACAAGAGGAACACAATCTGAGCACAGTGGGTGTTACATGGTCTGCTCACTTTCCAGTTCATAAATATTATCCTGACACACATGTTAAACTCAGATGAGGAGTGTTTTGCTCACCACAATCTGAAACTACTCAAAAGTATCAGAGTTGTAAGCAGGGCCGCCCCTGGCCATCTTGAGGCCCCACGCAAAGTTAGATGATGAGGCCCTCTGTTTCGCGAGCGTCGACGGGGGGGGGGTTGGTTAGTGCCTGGCGACACCGTGCCGCGCCACACTAATTGCGCCGCATGCTCAGTTGAGGCTCCCTCCACAAGATGAGGCCCCCTCCGCGAGGTCAGGCCCCACGCAGTCTGCGTGATCTTCCTGTAGGGAGGGACGGCCCTGGTTGTAAGAGTAGTTAGCATCTTACATTTGTTTTGGTTTCATTAGCTCGTTAGCTTGTAAGTGGCAGTAGGTGATTGTGAAGTTAACAGATGTATAGAGGAACCTTTTGGTAGATATGCAAACTCTGTACTGACGTACACTCTCTTTGCCAGTGTTGTGGCGAAGACTGTTTGTAAGTTCGCAATGGCCTTTTTTTAAATCAAAAGGCCTACCCGGGACCTCCACCATGGGAAAGGTTAAAGAAAATTAAATTGTTTTGAAAAAGAGTTGGGTGATGTAGATTCCCCAGATACGCTTGAATCTCAGATTTTGGGATATATCCTCTTTCATAAGAGGAATGTGAAACGGGTGAAGCACTTTGCATGGAATACAAAGTCTGTATAGTGAAGGTCAGATCTTAGAGGGGACATAAGAAAAACACTTTTGAGTAGAGCTGATTTTTAAAGTTTAAAACATTTCAAATTGTAGGCTCTGGGAGAATAGTGATTGGTAAGTTATTATTTTTGAACCATAAACCGAATGATTAATCAAGTTTTTTCGTCGAGTCGAGTTTGTCAGTAATTGGTGATGGAAATCATCATCAGTTGAATTGATATGGCTGAGTGATGTGCTGCCTCCACGTGTTGGAGGTCCATTAAAGGTTGTTTATGAGAAACGATGCTCCAGTGAAACCACTATTCATCATTCCTCATCACGCTGGATATTTTTAACCAATTCTCCAGACCCCATTAACAAATATTCATAATTAAAGCAACGATGCATAAGCACAGTATTGGTGGGCAGCGACGGGCAAAGTTTATAGGTGAGTATAAATCATCCACAGTTTAATGCCAACAAGATGTTTAATTTGGTATCCCTGAGTGCATAATTAGTTCAATTAGCCTCCATGGTGCACAGTGAATTCGACCGGGGTTACGCTGGTCTCCTGCATTAAAAGGCAAAGTGTATTTCCTCCTGTTAGATTAAAGCTCGCTGTGTAATAACTCACCGCAGACACCGTTGCAGCGCTTTAGTGTGAGATAATGTTTGCCCAAGCAACTCTGAATGAGATTCAGCGCTCCGGTGACACCATTACTCTAAGCTCATTGCCGAGTCAGGTTGGGTGGGTCCAGCGTGCCGGCGCCAGCACAGAGCCCCTCTCGAGACAGATTACATGTCTCTGGACGAGCGAATAGGCTCACACTTCACCTCTGTCTCAGACAAGCGGGTTATTATCTTTTTGTGTTCCTTTTGTTCACCCTCTTGCCAGTCATGTAATGCAATGCAAGATGCTCTCCTGGCAGCCGAGCAGGTGGACGACAAGGCAGCTTACACATCTCGGCTAATTGCAGGCAGTCAGCGAAACGTATCTGAAATGCAGACAATGGCAGGAGCCTGTAGAGGAAGTCAGAGCAGCCGAGGCCCGAGCCAAAGTGTTTTAAATGGATTACACCAGTGTGTCATTGCGATTGCACGCTCCTCGCAGGGACCGCGACAAGATGAATTGTATTTTATGGCTTTACGGCAGATCTTTTTTACTTCCTTTCTCCTCAAACTTGAATGCGTTTCTCCCCTCTAGTGTGCAGCGTGGTCTGAATGTAGGATTGTTTTCTGCCTTTGAACCTCACAAACAGTTCATCTGCTGCTTTTCCTTCAGGGGACATTTTCTGTTTATCTCTTAGTGGAGTGAAAGCCATGTATACACGTTTACATTTGCACGCTCTTCAGACCCATTACGTTCTGCACGGCTGAGAGAGTACAAGTCGCCCTCAGTTTGCATCTTGCATAATTTTAAAACAAAGTGAGCATCAAAGAGACTCGGAGAGTGATAAAAACATGCAGCAGATTTCTTCCACACCTCCATATACTGGAGGTCCAATCATACACACCATGTTTAATAATGTCTTATCTTCCAGTGCCATGTCAGTGTGACATAGCACAATTCACCAACACCCTGTTTTACATTAGAAACACAACACAGCATGTGTCACAAACCTCATTGATAAAAAATGATTTAATAACAGAGCTACAGGACTGTCCTCCAAACCTACTTCATCTGTACACAAGATCAGTAGTAGGTCAATGTGTGTGTGTGTGTGTGTGTGTGTGTGTGTGTGTGTGTGTGTGTGTGTGTGTGTGTGTGTGTGTGTGTGTGTAAGACGGAGCATGGTTATTTCTAGAGGGAGTCCTGTAAGAAGGGAAAGGGCAGGAAGTTAAACTACTGAGAACTCGGCCATGACACAGAAGCCCATACATCCAAAACACACCCGTTGCGTGAAAAAAAAATGTTCACCGCCGTTTTGGGACCCTCCATTATCAGCATGATCCCATTGGTTAATAGTCTTTAAAAAAAACGTACAAACTCAAGCATACGTCTTATTATAGAACAACTAAAACATGTTTAACACTATCTTATTGGATACATATCAACGCCCACATTGATTTTTGCACCGCCCTTCTACTTCCTGTGGTCCTGTGATGTATGCTCTCAGTGAGACTTTGGTTCTTATCGCTGTTTTCAGTCAGTGTAATGTGCTGGGGCTGTGCTACATCTGGTGCCTCTCTGGTGAAGTAACCCCTGACACAGGCCAAGACACACATTGTGTGATGTGTGTCTGCATGAAGCTGACGACACTTTGCACAGTGTTGGGAATGGGCATGCAGTCCACTTCTGAAAAATCACGATTGTTCTTTCCCCCTCCTAATTTCAGTTATTCATGAACCTTTTTTTGTATCTCAACTCACACACAACAAGCACAACGAAAAAAATTGAACATGAATCATTGAATGGATTACCAAAGCGATCCACAGAGCGCTCTTCAAACTGTGTAATATCAGAACTGACATTTCTCTGATCATGCGCTGTGCCTCTGCTAGTTTTGAGTGACGAGCTAACGACTTCAGTGTTGTCATGGCAACGGTAATGTAGGACAGTCACATTTTTACTAAGTCCCAAACAGCCTTATCTTGCTCCAAGACTTGTCCATCAATGAGTTGGATCCAAAATGCTTCCTCATATTATGTTTTGATACATTGACAGCTATTTTTGTCCATAAAAACAACGCCATACTTATACTAAACATCCAAACCAAATGTATCCAGCAATGTGGGGATCTCTATTAGAATACATGTGTATGTTTTGGCTTAATTTAAAGCCTTTCTGCTGCACTTACAAGGATAACTGGTCTCTGTTATCCTTACTGGACTAAACTATGACTTATGTCTTTAACCCAAGAATACTTATTTATATCTATTCTATATAAGGTAAAGAGTGGCTGCAAAGGGGCTCCGTACAAAAGACAAGTTTGGGCAGCAATACATAATATAGATCAGACCCAGATACGTTTTTTTATAAAATTGAATTTTTATCTAGTAACAATTGACAACCTACGGTAAATGTGTGGCACAAAGTGGTGGCACTTCTTCATGCTGTACTCAAGCCTGCAACGATGCATTTGAATAAATCCTTGTGAGGACTACACCTGGATAATCCTGTAATTGATGCTATTGGCTAATCGACAGCCTTCCAGAGGTGTCTCACTGCCCTCAGCTCTGAGACAATCCCTCAGTCTCTGCTCCTCAAGTGTATGCAGGACTTAAAGCTCTCATGGGTTTATATCAGAGAACTCTTACTCCTCAAGCTAATCATGGCAAGAGCGTCTCTGAAATGTGATCAGTCTGAACAATGACCATTGTGCGCTCGTATTGAGTGCCATACTAATTAGCCTCATTGCCGGCGGCCGGGGGGGACAAAGTATTCTGTGGCTTTATCACATCTTAACCCGACATACTATTAATCTTGTCGGCTCTAAGGGAGGAAATAATGCATCGAGGGATTTGTAAGGCTATAGATATGGATTACATTGTCTAACAGTGTGTTTGAATTGGTCTCTGGATGTAATTATTCCGGACTGAGATTACATTCTGATGATAAAACTCTGATATGCATGGTTTAAATGAAGCAGTGCTTCAATAATCATGTTCATTGAGGAGACATCTACATCTCTTATTGAATGTAATTCGTACAGTAACAACTGGCATGAAAGTGAGACTGCAGTCTCCTGACTCTAGCTGGCTTTAATCTTGGGTTTTCCTCCAAATGCTTTGTCTTTAAAACGCACAAATGCATCATTTATTGACTCTTTGTCCTCTCAGTTTTTATACTGCATTACATCAGATAGTCGTACCAGAGCGCAATTTCTCTTAATGCTCCCTGCACTGTAAAATCATCACTCCAGTCTTATCTTATCTCGACTTAAAGTGATTTTTTCCAATACTCGTAATTGAAAAGGATGTTCTTAAATGACTCGTTTCACATTTTCTCCCACAGACTCAAAGCCTTTCCATCGTTATTTACAGTCACATTGAGTTAATGTGTCGTGTGCATACCAAGAATCTGCACTCAGTAGATGCAATCTAAAAAAAGATGCACCCCTGGCTGCGCTGGGCAAATAGAGCTCACTTTTTATTATGGTTGTTAATCTATTTTGAACCATGGTGGCACGGCAAGGACAAAAGCTTGTTGCTTTCTTGTGGTTTTGAGGATTTTCAATCCAGGGAAGATGAGAAAATTAATTAGCATTCGACTGCAGGCTGTGCCACAATCATGGCAGAGCATCTCCACCAGCTTCCACATTTCAAATTGAATATTAATAAAGTGTATTAATGATCCGCAGGCGACTCTTCCTCTTCCCTCTCATGTCACCTCTGCTCCCTTTAGAAGCATCCCACTTGCTCAAACGGGCGGTGTCATGGCATCGGAGGAAGACATAACAACCAACAGCAACATTAAGCTGCTACTCGCTCCGCTAAGCCAATGAATTTTTTATAAACTGTCCCCAGAGGTTTGAATTTATGAAGCTCAGATACTGTGTGAGCAACAGAGAGATGCATGTGATGGGAGCGGGTCACATTTAAAGATAGCTTTTTCTGCATGGAGCATGTTCAGACACCTGGAGATGGAAGCACTGGCTCCCCTGCAGCTGTAAACAGGACTGCATCCATCACTCAGTTTTTTCCGCGCTTAGTGCTGACCCCGCCATCCATTTGGCCCTGCTTTATGATTACCATAAATGCCTGGATTGCCAACATAAAAAAAGTGGAGTGGAGACGAGGGCCTCCGCGTCCATTAGTGGCCTCTTTTTACTGGAAGGGCCAAGTGTGTCTCCTGGGTGAGGCCAAAACTCTCACTGTCCTTTGCAGTCTGTGGAATACACTCTGTAATCAAGCACAGGGCTAAGTGGATAGATGCACTGATGGTGAGGCTTATAAAAAGATTATTCATAAAGAATACGCCTAGAGTTTCCGCACAAATAGATCCTCCTTGGAAAGCTCAATCAGTGAAGCCAGGTTGCTGAATATCCTGCAGCCAATCACAATGTTTTAGGTTCTGTAATGAAATCGATGTGTAGAGATTAGTGGTGCTTTAATTGATTGCGTTTGAAGAAAAAGGCAACACACCACAGGCATGTTGTTTCTAGGAAGTGTCAGCATCAATCGATATGGTTCCATGTTTTGATTCTAACAATGGAATAGTTTTGAAAGTTGTTATTTTCATCTCTACGAAATAGATTTAAGAAAAACATATAATTAGAAAATGTATTTGTAATAATGACAGCATATGCAGGAAGCTGCTAGCTATATGCTCATGGTCTGGTGTAATCCATGCCTCACAGTTCAGGTCGCTTAATCATTTGGGAGTATGAGTATAACTCAGTTTTAATATCAGCAGTTGTGCAGGGACGCCCGGGCGGAGCGTCAGGTTGTAAGGTCGCGCTGAGACGGCGCACAGAATAAAATTGCTGCGTCTTATTCAGGGATTTGAGCTTCGAATTGATCTCATCCTGTTTGTTTAGAGAAAGCAACTTTTGCAGGGATAAATCTCAGCGAGGAAGAAATATATGGAAATCCAAACAATAATTCAAAGGGTTGAGCTGCATACAAATTTGCACCCTGCTAAAAATACATTCAAAGAACCAGTGCAGCAACCGTTGTGATTAGCATTGACTTTGCAGAAAAGCCCATTTGCCTTTTCTTAAAGTGAAGAGATTAAAATGCGAAAGCAACTCCCATAGGATCTCAGAGTAAAGCAGCACACTAATATATGCAGAAGGGGGGGTGGAAATCTATTATGAGCATGATGACAAGAGATCAATGTTGCCTCTTATTCCCAGTGACAGTCTGAAACTAATATACTCATTAGCGTTAATGCCACCATGATATAAATTGAGCGGCTTTATATTTTAATAGTGTGTTTCTGTCTCTGCTGGGTAAAGAGCGCTCTGCCATGAGCTGCATCTGTCATGTGTGTACAGGCATCAGCGGCTAACAGCAGGGTGAAACTGGAAAGCTATTGTAGAGGTAATAGTGCTATATTGTATCTTAAAAATACCTTTACTGTGTCCTCCCTTTTGAATGACTGTCGGTGCATGGCAGTGTATAGGGAGAGCATTTTAACAAGCAAGTAGAAAACCTCATTTAGCTTCACTATAGTCCGTGTAAACACCCATTTGCCAAATCTGAAGATTAATTACAGTTCTC
This sequence comes from Notothenia coriiceps, assembly GCF_000735185.1. Lineage (NCBI taxonomy): Eukaryota > Metazoa > Chordata > Actinopteri > Perciformes > Nototheniidae > Notothenia > Notothenia coriiceps. The sequence continues at coordinate 618,947 of NW_011367963.1, read as the reverse complement.
TCTCACAATGCAGCCATTGAGCTGTTTTTCTTTTGGACCATTTTCAATAATGGTCAAAGAATACCTATGGGTATCTCTTCAACAAACAGAATGCTAAGTATGGCTTTTATTTAGAATAAACTGTCCCAATTACCTCTTCTTCGCCAGCATTTATCAAGCGAAAGACACATTTCCTATAAACTGCACACGTTTGATTTGCATCCATGTAATCATTCCTGACTTGCCCGGCTAATTTCTCCTTGTTTGAAAAGGATTACTCGCAGAATGCCGTCCCCCTGCGATCACATCACATCACAGCGTTAAACTATCCATCATGTCGAACACAAGACGAGGTCCAAGAGGAGAAAAACAGCTGGAGGAGGAACGCTAAGCTGCTGAGGCTGGAAGTTTTCCACAGCTGCTGCTGGCTAACAGTGACAACAAAGCCAGGAGCTGGGATTAAAGTATTAACAGTTTGTGGCTCAGAGAGATGACTTCTAATGAGGGAATGCAACTTCCTGCACTTCTGAGATATGTAGAAGTTTGTAATATAATGATTAGTAGATAACTGTCGGGACGGAGGCCAACTCTCTGCACATCAGCAACAACTGAAGTGATTTAATGAACACTTTCTAATGAGTTCCTTCTCTTTTTTTACAAGTCTTTGTCCATCAATTCATTTAATAGACATTTAAAGATAATTAGGCTTTGATGAGAAACGAGGCACATAAGGAAAGCATGGCAACGTTTAAGACAAAAGTGTGAATATAAGAAAAATAACATGTTTTCTTGTGGACGTCAGCGTATGGTCGGAATCATTTGAACACCGTAACTAAAAGTATAAAGCTATCTGACGTTAATTCACATATTTAAGTTAAATCATGTGAACAATTTTTTTTACGCCAAACCATACTAATTAGCTTAACTTTACAAAGAATGTTTGCAGCTGTTTTGTTTTGTTTCATATACAATGTGGATACAACTTTAACAGTAATCAGGGAGATACATATTAGTATTTAGTGCTTCTACTGTGACATGTTAACATTCTTAAATATTCAAAATTCTCTTTATTTTTCTCATACTGCCTGCGCTGCAGCATAATAGAAGCGCAAGTGTTACATACTGTAGTGATGTCACTATGTTCGGGAAGTAAACATAGGAGCCCAATGGAGGCGTTTCAGGCAGGGTGTGTGAGAGAGAAACCCCCTCTGGAGAGAACACATACTTTAGCCTTTGCAGACCATTTACATGCACAAAAACCTATAAGCCTATAGAACTAACTACAGGAAAGGGAACACCACAAGGTAGTGAATAGGGCCCCTTTAACATTTTGCAACAGAACATATCTGTACCAAATCATCTTTATACCTGCAATGCGTGCTTAATGTCCACAGAGGAACATGATATTTACAATATTACAGACTTTAATTCATATTTGTACACACCGTAACTTTGAAAACTCCCCAGCAAAACGAGTGAGTTCTCAGACCTGTGACCTTTGACCTGCAGCAGTGTGTACAGAGAGGCAGAAAGTGTACAGTCACACAGAGAGAAAGCTCATCAGTAGATTTCAGTTCCACGGTGCTTTGTTTTCTCCGTCCATTCTCCACTACAAGCTTCTGACAGCAGCTAAAGTGCTTTCATCCCCTAATTTCTCTCGCTGCCAATGAATTGATGAAATATTCATTCAGCTACGGCGTGCTAACAGTGAAGTGAGGGGGATTGTGTGTAATTGTGTGTTTCCTGCTGCATCATACTCATGTGCTTCTGTCAGCCACCTTGTACCTGCAGACAAAGAGAGGGGAGGGAAGGGGGAACAATTAATAAAAGAAAATGGAAGAGGCATGAGGAGGGAATATATTTTTGAGGGGATTCATTATTCATAACGTCTCCAAGAAGCATCCGCGTTACTGCTACTGTTGTGCCCTTGTTTTAACTTGTCTTTTTCACTTGAACTGCAATATGACTAAATATTTGATGGACTGGTTATAGTTCATGACCCAAAATGTAGAAAGGTCTTTGCAGAAATCAAATAGAGGCACATTTAAAAAACCATGGGATAATACTAGTCTGCATGAATTCCAGCTATAATTAAATCTGTTTACTGATCATTTAATAGTTATAATCTTGCCAGCAGTAATACGCTTTGTCAGCAGGGAGGAGTTGAGAGTGTTTGCACATATTACATTAAATCCTTTTGGAAATAAAGGGAGATTAACTTTCACAAATGCCATATACTTTACTATACATATAATCAGATATTGGATAAGTTATTATCTCAGCAGGTGAACTTTAATAATGGTCAATTAACTGCTGCCAGCGCCTTTAAAGCTGCACAATGTTTCCTGATTGAGAGGAAAGTTATTGTGTTACATATGCACAGAGAACATAAGAGATGACATGATAAACTAATACATAAGCTGATAACCAATTGGCAAAATGCAAAACAGTAGCTAGTTCTTGCTTCTTGTTTGTAAGGATTTCTGGCTTTTTGGATTTTTAATTAAAGATTAAACACAAGTTGGTTTGACTTGAGTATTTCTAAGAAGTTGTTTTACTTAAGTGAAAGTAGATAATACCACTGTCATTTACCAGTGCAATTAAAGGTATACATGTAGTACAAGAGTGTAATACAAACATGTTATGACATGCTCAATTTGCATTAATATTAATATAAGGGTATATATGTTGTATTCAGCTATATTTGGCTACATTAACCTGCTTTAATTATTGAAGCTTCTGCTTCTTAGCTTATGTAAATAGCACCTGCAAAAGATAGAGTCCCATACTGTAAGCCGTATTTCAAATGAGAATATGTTTATGACTCCTGCCGACGATGCACATAATGGCGTACAGGTGTTCAGCGTGTGAATACTGTATGTACTTTGTTAACGGTGCAAATGGTGCTAAGGTAGAAACAGCTGACTCCTCCCAGACACTTGGCAGCAGAGAAACTGGGCCAGTGGTTGTATAAAGAGAAGTGGAGAGGAATAGATCTCACACACACACACACACACACACACACACACACACACACACACACACACACACACACACACACACACACACACACAACTTTAAGAGAGCCTTGCAATATTCACGTTACAAAGTCTAGTTAATTTTACAGTCGGACTGCGCGTACCTGTGCTTCAGCGTTAATGATGATGTTATGCTGGAGTTTTTAGAGACTCCTAAAAATAAAAGACTTTCTTTGTAGCTCTGCAGATTTTGTGTACCCACTGCTGGCAAACGCTCTGCAAGTTCATTTTTCGGGAGCTTCTCATTAAATTTATGAACGCTTGAAGGAAGCCGGATTTTCTATTCTCTCCATCTGTATTTTTTCCGTACAGGATGAAGTGCTAAATAAGTTATTTTCTCTCCTGACGTCACTCCAGCTTTTCTTCACTCAGGGGGAGTTTGCTGAGGAAGCATCACATGCGTACATCTGCTATCTAATCTATCTCTTCTGAATTCATCAGCACCAGGGCATACTCTCACCTAACGCTCAGTTAGTGAGTCAGCGGTGTGAGGATGTTGTGACAAAGGTCAATGTCGCACTGTTGTGGTGGAGTGATAAATAAACAAATAAATAGATAAATAAAAATAGGCGCAGGTAGTTAGCAGGGTAATGAGACAGCTGCGCCTATCAGCAATCGATGAGCTCCAGAGACAGTAATCACTACAGCTTCCTTAACCGGCTTTTAATTGGATGTCAGTCATTTACACTGCTGCTGCAACAACAACCCTCACACCGGCTCGTATGAAGAACACTGTCTGTGCCACGAAATGTGTTTAATTAAATAATGTGTCCACTGCATTTGTGTATATAAGCACTCTGTGTGTATCAGTGTGTGTGTGTGTGGCAGCACTCAGCAGTCATTAGCATTGATTTTTCCAGGAGGGGCCCCTCTCCCTCTCCTCTCGATGCTTCTCCGCCGTGCAAATAGCAATAATTTCACTCTCACGGTCACTACGGGCTCTGGCCTCCTGCAGAGTAAAAGATGGCCGCCATCGATCGGGGCACCTGGACGCCGGCCCTGCTTTCCCGCTGAAGGATCCCTCTGTCGATGAGAATCTCAGGTAAGTTACGAGCACGCCTGCACGGCTTCCAATTAACGGACAGACTTAGAGCCTCCCTCGCTCAAAACTGTCAGCTGTTCTCACTTAGCTTCTGCAGGTCTTTTATAGCTATAACCAGCAGATACGAGCTAACACTTTGTATGTGCATCACATGTGGGCCGTTAGAAGTGACTCTTCACTGACTCTAGTTTTCATTCCTTAAAAAAAGACCTATTTCACCTTGAATTGCTATTATCATTCACAACCACCGTGATAGATGAATCAGAGAAAATACAAATGTCTGGTCTTTTTTTCATAAATGCACAGAGTATTCCTGAAGACATGATTGCTCAGGAGTAATCAGACTCACACCCTGCCTCACTACCATTTCCTGCAGTCACTGGGTGGAAGGAATAAATGCGATCGCCCCCACTGAGATCAAATCCCCCTCGGTGTTCAAAGTCCTTATTTGAAGTCTGCGTTGATTAAATATTGAGTGACGCGAGAGATGGTGAATTGAATCAGCTCCATTATGGCAGACCTCTGTGGCCAACATGCTCGGAACACACTGACCCCCACTATAGACATGTATACTTTTAATTCATTCCAGGGGAAATTGGGTTTTGTGACGGTTGCTCTATTAGAAAAAATACAATAACATAATATAAATAGCCAGTACAATTTGATAGCAGTTAAACAAATGATTTTCTTGTTTGCAAATGATTGCAGATTAGGTTAAGGTTATATATAATATAAAAGTAAACGTACACATTTAAAGTAAAAATAGAAGATACTGTAACTGAAAATAATATAATTAGCCACAAACAAATAGCATTTAAAGCATATCAGTATATTCACTGGATAGGTTTTTCATTAAATAACTATTAATCCAAAACATGTAGTAGTGGATAGTCTCAGGTAAAGACGAGAAAGAGCCAACGGAGAAATGAGCAACTAAGAGAGCGGCTCCCAGCTGTGAGCCTGCACGCTGAAATCAATATGCAGAGCTCAACCATGGCTCGACTGACACCGATTATTCTCTAAGTGCCACTGTTTTTTCCCACCACTGAAGAGGCTTAATCATCTTAATGTTTTTGGGAGAAGTGGTGAGCTTGACATTTAAAGACAAACATTTTTTTCTATGTAATAGAAGCAGAGATGTTTGCAAGCCCGAGCACATTTAGAACTGATTAATTTTCTCCCATCTCCATACCAAACCTCACATGGCCCCCTCCCTGAATAAACCCCCAGATCCTGTCACTTTTCCAGGCAGCTGTTTTTTTGGCAGCTCCCCCCCCCCTAAGCCCACTGAGCCCAGTGGGAAAGATCTAGCAATCCGGGTAATGTGAGCATAATAACACCAACAAAACATCTCATTCCACGTCTAATTCAGAGTCTGGGCCTCTGTGTGGGGATAGAAGACAATCCTCTGCCTTCTCCCCCCCCCACACAGCCTGTGACTATTCCTCTCTATCCTATAGATTTCTATGGAAATAAATAGGATGCCAACAGCAATACCTCAGTGTACAAACAAGTAAACCCCCTACTGTGATTTTTAATGATGACCAGCATTCAGCGTTTCTGTTTGTGCTGCGCTTCTTGCTGAAATGACGGCGTGAATATCAAATCTACCTGATTTCAGAGGCTTTTCAGGTTATTGCATTATGAGAAAAGCCGGTGGCGTTGTAATCAAAGGCTTTTATGATTTCTTTTTCTGAATTCCAGCCCACAGGGTCTCGATTTCATCAGCTATATTACAGCTCTCATTACTTTAGAAAAAACACAGTGGCCCACATTTGAAGTCACTGCTCTCTTTATGAGCTCCTCTTGCCCTGAGCCTGGATATCATCAGGTTTTTATTGCACCTTTATTGTCCATTCCACTTGTAGTCATAGAGTCTGAAACAAGGATTTTCATTTGGTGGTTTGTGCTTAACTGCATTTGGCTTACAACAAAGCTTTGCAGTTATCAAGAGTACATTTCTTTCTGATGTGTGCATGAAAAAGTTCAGCCCTTAAATAAATGACCATTACTATTTTACAGAATGTAACAATTACTGCTTATGAATACAACCTTAAAAGTGTAAGGCTAGCAGCAAACATCAAATGATCAGGGCTGCAACTAATTATACTTTTCTAGATTCATCTGTATATCTTTAAACAATTACTTTTACGTGTATTGTTGCAGCTGGCACGTAACAATGATGATTGCAGCTTTAGTAATAAATACTTTGAAGAAGACTGGATAAGTGTGCACAAATAATACACATTCTCATCTCTACCTGCAACTATCTGAAGCTTTTACGCAAAGAAGGTTAAAAGATGTGTTTCAAAATAGTGTGTTAATGTGCAAGTTTACTTTAGGATCATGATCTGTGATTTAAGGAACATCTGCATGTTTCCCCCCCTCTGTCTGTCAATCATTCTCACTCATCAGCTACGCTTGTCAGCCCTGTCACCTGAAGAGCTCTCACTTCCAATGTGCTAATTAAATCTCAAATGCTAATTATCCAGCAAAAGTCTAACCTTCGCTCACCTCCCACAGAGCCACAGTCGAGATTTTGAGATTTTGCTGATACTTAAGACTTTGGCTAATTCATGTCAAGCAATTGCTTCTGAGATTGTTAGATTCACAAACCAAAGGTTTGTCAAAACTCTCCACAATAATATTGAACGTGACACAACTTTTAAATGATCTTCCCTGCCTCAATGAGACGTATTATCCATGTCACTCACCTCAGCCATCTCTCTGTTTATGAAGGCCAACACCACAAAGATCCACTCAACTTGCTTCTTTGATTAAAGTAACTATAACAGCAGCTTATGAAGTGATTTGATATTTGTAATCACGTCTACCACCACTGATTTCAGCATGCTTTTACACTGATCTGCTTAGCTTATTATATTCAGCACATCGAAGATAAATGATGTCTTCATGGTATTGCTATTAAACAGCAGATTTGGAAATGAAGCAAGAGTTTGAGATCTTGGGAGTTACATGTCAATATCGATAAGACTCAAGCCGAGTGATGGTTAACTCACTGAAACGCTTGAAAAGAATAAAACTAAGCGAGAGGAAACAGCTAGCCTGGCTCTGTGTGAAGGTCAGAGAAACCACAGCTTTATCAATCAGGAGACAAAATGTTCATCTGTGAGCTTTAAGGGCGGCTTTGTCTACCTTTAGACAGATATAGGCTAAGTATTTAAGTTAACCATATGCATGCTGTAGTGGCCTCATATTGATGCACAGATATGACAGTCATATTGATTTTTTCATCCAACTCCAATTATTTTTCCAAAAATACTACACCGCCTATAGCCAGCTGCACTCGGCAACTAATTGTGTCATTTTGCATTTATATTAATGCATAATAAATTGCACATAAGTTCATACCTATACGTACGAATGCATATCAGCAGCCATGGTGCTTTTTTTCTGGCACAATTAACAACTCACTACGTTGTTGGGGCCCAACGGACCCCTCCACTGATGCATACTAATTCAATCCTTCACTTGACTTCCTTTTATTTTCTGTCCCTCTCACTCATTATGTTCCTTTTGGTCCTCCTGCTTCTCTCACGTTTTCCTCTTAAGATTTCTGGGTCTATTTCCTCAGTTATTTCAGTATAATAGCCCCCTCTCCACTCTCTACTCTACAAAAGGACTTGATGTTTGTTTTAAATAGCCAATCTAGCTTTCAAGCCTCTGAACAGCTTTTGACAAAAGCCAGTTGTACGAGCGTGTGAGTGTAGCAATCAGAGTCAGTCAGGACTACTCCGAGCTGCTCGCAGGGCAGCAACAATGAAGTTAATATGACTGGCTATTTTTAAATGCAGTCCTTCATTCACAAACGGTGTGCCTCGGCAATGATGAAAACACACTATTTCAGCGTGTAGCCATTGTACTGAGACTAAGGCAAACTGGGTCGATGCAGTTAGGAGCAACGTTTTCAAAATAGGTTCTCAATGCTGCTAAACTTTCAGAGCAGCACTTAAGAACATAATAAATATTAACCACTATGTCTGGCTTTCCTTAGAGACTGAAGCAGAGATAACAGGAGAGGACGAGTGCTGTCCAAGGTCCTGAACACATTATAAAAAAACAATGTATCTAGTAAAATATCATTAATGTAGGGCTTTATTATAAAAGAGACCAAAATAAAATACCAGCATTTTTAGCATTTCTTCACTAAAGTGATTCCTCCATTATGATCTTTTTCTCTTAATGTGCTCCTGGCTCATTTACGGAGAATACAAGGAAAAGCCAGAGAGTGAAAAGTTACGTAAGTGGCCATTTTTGTCTTTTTTCTGCAATACAAAATCATTTGTATCTTGCCCTGTCTGTGTATTTATGTTCAGTTCCAGCAAAGTAATCAATCATTGCGCATTGGAATGAAACACACGCTGCGTTAAAAGCTTTCTTCTATCTCACTTTCTCCCAAACAGTTGAGAAATGACTCGTGCACATTATAAACCGTGCTCGTCATACTGTGGAGAATTATTCAATGATACGTTTAAATGTTAATTCATTAATGCAGATGAAATGTAATGCTTTTTAAACAACGTGTGAGAGGCTTTTAGGGTCCACTGACATAAACTTAACAAATACAATAAAAGGTATTACTTTTTATATTATTTTTACATTATTCCCAGAATCACTACTGGTCCTCTAGATGTTTCTCACAGCTCTGCAACTATTCACATGCCACCCATCACTTCACTCGACAAGAAAGATAAAATATGCTTATTTATGAACACATTATTGATGCATGTGCAGTGTAACTAAACTGTCTAAGTTATCAGAGAAAACTGCCTGCAAGTCATTTCAAAGGACATATACACTTCACATTGTCTGTGCATACATGAACTTCAACTGACTACAGATCAGTTAGAGCCGCTCACATGTATCCTGACGTCTCATTTCATAAAGCACACTTTGTCTTTCCTTTGCCGGTTTTTTCTTGATAACTAAAAGGGGACGTGAAGAACTGAGGGAAACTATACATATGTTGAGCGTCGCTGTCCATGGTGCTGAATCTTCAGTCGCAGATAAGACACACTTAATGAACTACCGCATGACGCACTGACTCAAGTTGAATGAAGCAGGATTCCAGCAGGACTTTATTAGATTTAATGTATGATGTGTACAGAATTTCAAAGGCAAGAAGAAACGTATATTAACTGTTAAGTTAAACCCCAAATGTATGCCTTAGCATAATTATACTGGATAACTATAAGGATTTTTTTCCAAGGAAACTGTTTTACCTCTTGGGTAATTTCACATTGCAACTGCTACACACGAAAACCGACTCAAATTCTCGTTGCACTTGAAAGTCATTCTGTTGTGGGTCTGCTCGTGCCCCTTTCCATAAGTGAGCTTTGTGGACAAACTGATCTTTTCAAATTGCTCCTACCCGGACTCCTATTCTCCGCTGAGATAGAAACCTGACGTGCCGCTTGCACATGCCTCGGGTCATAGGTTCTCTCTCTCTGAGCAGATTCATATCTCCGTGTTCCCCCTCCTGAGACACTCTGCGGTGTGAAACCTCCCTCAGAAACCACCCTGGTCTGCAGTGTTTGACCTCCCTTTTATTACGCCCTGACTCCCGAATGTCTCCCTGTTTAGAGGTGGAGATCCACACCCCTAGCCATGCAACCTCTTCACCCCATCACTCCCTAATTAGGGGTGAGGAGGATATACACTGCTATCAGAGCACTGGGCTTACTATTTCAGGAGACATCATCAATGGAGCAATGTGCTGAATGGGCAATAACCCCATCATCCTCTCACACTCCTGCATTCATACGTCTTATATCAAACAACGCTGTAGTTGTGCTGCCGCTACACACGGCTACAATTCACATTAGCCGGCCGACTTATGTGAGGAGAAAATATCCGCCTTCATTATGCATAGGACTCTTGACAATCCCCCCGCAGGATTAGAGATGTGTGTGACAGTGGAGGCAGGCAAGGCTCAGCGAAAATGTGGAAAAAATATGCAAGGTTATATATTTCCCCCACTGCTCTGTCTCCATCTTATTCTCCTACATCTAGTGTATTATACATTCAACTGTAAGTAATGACAGGGCTCAAGTATATTCTAGTCAGCGATAATAAGAAAGCCTTAGGGATTTCTCAACACCTGCATGTACAAGCATATGACAATGTACAGACAACCCACAATGCATCTGCTCTTTTTCTTTTCTCTTTAATTCATGGTAGCTGCTTGGTGTGGAACTCTAATGACAAAAAACGTGTGATTTTTTAATTTATTTTTGCCATCCAATATGGAATTCAACACGGCTGCGGCAGCTGCTGTGCGGCCTGAATGCTGATGGCTGATTTTCCATACAAGAGTAATTAAATCAGTTTAACCTGGGCACCTCATTTAGCTCAGGTTTATATACTAATGGACTGAAGTCGTTTGCAAAGTGTTTTGATATATAACTCTGCTAATATTGACTCTCTTCCACTTGATTCCCCCTGCTTAAATGACATTTTTGACACTAGTCACATCAGTCAGACTGCAGAAAGTCAGAAGTGTCCTCTGTAATGGCTTTTCAATTTGCAGAGACTGTGGGAACCCTTCATGTGAAAATGAAGATCTTATATTTTAACACCTTGATACGAGTTCTCATATAGATTAACATTTCCCCTCATTATCACTCCATAGATGCGTTCACTCCTCACAGCCCAGAGTGTGAGAGATTTCATTAAAGAAGCTGCTTAATTATGTAGGTGTTCAAATGTAATTAATGAAAAGGGTAGAGCAACTCCATTAAGCTGCACGTTTTTGAAGGGGAAAGGGATAGAGATCGTGTTTCAGCAGACAGACAGAGAACATGTCTCTCTTTCTGCCGTGTGTCCGGCCTGTAGTACCTTTCTTCTCGCTCGCTAAGCTCACACCTCACCATCGATCATCCCCAGCAGTGTCAGAAGAGCTGACAGCTAGACTCCCCATCCCCAGGACTCACATCTCCCTCGTGAAAATAAGAGCAGTGACGGAGAGTAAAGGCACTCCTTTCTGCTGATCTTCACTTTTGAACAATGTCTCCGTGGAGAATGAATTAAATAAAAACTTGTCCCATCTTTCCTATATGTCTATAGAACATTATCTTCTTCATATGAATTATGAAGTTCTTAACATATGTCTATTTTAGTTCCTTACAGTCATACAGTCTATTTAAAATAAATCTTCTTGGTTTGGTTTAGGAAAGGATATTGTTACCGGATAAAATACCGAAGGTGCGTGAGAAATACATTCTGGACTGGAACGGACTGTATCAAAGTCATCATCAAAGTACTCCACCCATTTTCCTCATATACTTTGCCACTCTTGGTTTATGATAACGTGTTTTGAAGCCATGAAAATGGTCCTTACTGCCAAAACATTTCAAAACAGTTTACATGGAGTAAAAGTATTTCATCAACGTTCTTGTATCAGGAACGTAAGCCAACAAGCAGGAGAGATACAGATGTGTTGTGAACTGTTACACGCCAGCACACACATATCGTAGGAGCAGAAATATTCATGATGACAATGAGGTTCATCAAATCATTGATTTGTGTGGGAGAGCGTCCAAACAGAGGTCCGCACAAACAGCAGGAAGGATTTACAGCCTTGCAACAGTGATGACAAACAATCATTGATGTAGTAATAAATCAAACTGTGATGGTTCTTCAAAACGCCTCAGATAATGTGCACATTCATTTATATTCACAAGCTGCTTCATGCTAACAGTGGGTCAACTATTTATCTCTCTAAATTACAGATGTTGGGGTGACATGACAGATACGTCCCCCTAACTCCTGCGCTCAAAATTACATTTTACTTTCATAAAATAGACAGCGTATCTATCACAACTTGTCTGGGCTATTTTTGGCTATATATATATATATATATACATAACAAAGCACAGCTCTCAAAAAAGCCACATTACGTCATCATCATTTCTACCTCTGTGAGAGTTTTTAGTTTTAACTGTCAGAAGAATCCAAGGGGTTATTCTGAAACATATGTAGGTGGAATTGACTAAGAGTTACACTATAAACCATATGTTACGCAGTGTGGATTGTTCATAAAGCATCCAGCATTCAAAGATACTTTTCTGTGTTAAACAACATTAGCAATTCTTTCCGATGGCATCTCTATCCAATGTCTATACGACACTGAAACCAACTGCAGTCGCATTCCCTGAGTTTCCACACTGAAGTAACCTCACAGCCCTTAACTTTGGCTATCCAGAACAATGTGAAGCACAGAGCACCAGCACTTGGACATCGTTAGCGCAGAAAGTTCAACTTCTGCAAAGTTGGCCTCAAATCATTTCTCTATGTCCAGGTGTGGTGAATGAAAGCTGCTGCGTGTCTGTCCATCAGCGTGCATGTCCAGCATGGCAGGAAGTGTCTGCCCCCCTCCCCACCCCGCTGCAGAGGTCTCTGAGACGCAGCCTGTGTCAGAGCGAGGCCAGATGACGAGACGGAAATGAAAGGGCGAGGTTGGTGGCTCTCCAGCTTCACTGTGGGACATTCATACAGTATTAAACTATAGATGGCTTTAAGTGCAGCAGCTCCGGCCAACTGGCCACAGACTCTCTTTGATGTAAGGGTGGGGGGGATGAGGATGGAGAGGGGGGGGCAGAGCGCAGCTGTTTTGGCCTCTCCACTGTCACAGCTGACACGGCAAGAGCCAGCAATAAAAGTCTTCTGTAGTTCTGCACTACAGAGTTCCTACACCTCCACCTCCCCATCCCTCCATCCCTCCATCCCGCCCCCCCGCTGCGATGGACTCCCGCCTCCCCTATATGTCTGCAAATTGAATTCGCTCACATAAAAATGCACTGGCAGGGGAAGCACAAGGACTAACTGAAGCATATCAACACTGGGAGTGTGAATGTAATGTCCCAGTGAAAATAGATCACTGTAACAGATTGTAGGACAACACAATTGGTAATAGGGTTTGTTTCAATGTACTGTTAGATCGAAGAGAACAACAGCCCAGCAGTGATGCAGACCTTCATGTTGCATCACCTGGACTGTAGCGTAACCAATTCAAACTTTCCCACAGCGTGTTGCTAGAGAAACACTCGACTTTCTCAACATTGGGTACATGAAACGTCCTTTGACATCACCGCCTGTAGAACATGTATGGAGAGTGACACAAACGAATTGTTGGAAGTGGGACGGCACATACTAGGCATGATTATATAAGCAAATGCTGCTATATTTGACACACAATTGAAGTTAAAGCTACGTAAACAGAAGCTTATTCTTCTTCTCCTCCTTGTGGGTTGTACTACATGTATGTCTCTCTTGGTCTCCAGTGACTAACATACCTTATGTTATCCCCCCCTTTCCTCCCTGCACTGAGGCTGCTTTACACCGTTCTCTCAGATTTTTTTTTTAAGGATATCTCTTTAAAATATAGCCCTCCTCTTTGAAGCTCATTTTTAGACGCCCTGCGGATTAAACCAGGTGCTCTGCGGAATAGGTTAAACATGTCCAGATGTGCTGTAAAGAGCTAAATGAACTGGAGACCATTTTGGTTGTGATCCATAGATAATTCTCCACTTTTAATGATGCCCCATGGCTCCTCTGGAACACGATACACCTTCAGGCATTAGCACCATCAGAGCACAAAGGGAACAGTTGTCTTTGTGATAGTGAAGGCTCATTTCCCATGGTGTTCAACAGTACCTTTACAAAAATAGCTCTCTGAGTGTGATGTATGTCTTACATTTCTCTGTGCCGATGAGAGTGTGCATAAACCTACGCTAGATTTAAGATTTCACAAAGGATTTGCTGCTGCGCTTCATGCTATTCCTACAGATTTGTTAAATGCTGCATGGATATTTAAAATAATCTATTAATTTAGGTTTTAGACATTTTAATCTAAAGAATTCATTGGTATTCATTCATTGATGTATCAAAATCAATTAGCATATCTGTGTTATGTTTGAGTTATACGATCAAGCATAATATACCTTAATTATATATTTTTTAATCATTACGCTATTCTTATGAAGTGACACAATACAAACGTTGTACATCAATCTGCTGTTTAGCTACATCGCTGTGCAACAGTAATGGGACGTTGACCAAAATCAATGCAGACTTGATGCTAACTGTGATGGATTAAGCAACTGATTGATTTTGTTAAATACAAATCTTCATGCATTTTGAAAAAAGGGACCACAAATGTGAAGTGATTTGTGATTGAAAACCCAAATATACAAATATATGAAGATGAATAAGTCATGCTGTTGTTGAATAATAATATATAATGGACTTTAGCCAGTGGCCTATTTACCTAAAACAAAATGCAACATTTTGTTTTGTTTCAGCCATCGTTTTGTGAGAATGCCCCATTTGCCAAATGATGCATAGCTCATGATGAAATCAAACAAAGTGTTATTCTGCGGCCTTATCTCCTGCTGCCCTGATAATAAAACATTAGCAGTCAGTGTAGCAGCTTCAGATAGATTTAGTTGTCTCTCTGATGTGATGGCGCTCTCCCTGAATGCCTCTCTGTACAGTCGGTGAGAATCTGCAATGCAACGTTGGTATTCGGGCCAAGTTCCTCTGTGCCATCCCAGGAGGAAGTTCATGCATAATGGATTAATTGTTGCTCACATCCACATGTAGAGGGCCCACAGGTTAGTATTCCTACAGCCACGCGACGCTCAATAGGTCAACCAAATGACCGTGCCCAGCAATATCACTGCAAATCTATTGAAATAGTTCAATTAGGTCCACGAGAGCACTACCTTCTCCAGTGAGTGACTGCTAAAGAGCCGTAATAGCTCCTTTTGAGTATTCCCTGATGTTGATACGTTTCAAATTCACACACACACACACACACACACACACACACACACACACACACACACACACACACACACACACACACACACACACACACACACACACACACACACACACAGAAAGGAAAGACTTTTGAATGTCAATGAAGTTCAGCGTTGACAGCAGCGGTGAAATGGGCGCACTGTTGAGAGTAATGAAATGACTCACAAGACAATCAAAGTCCAGAACAGAACGGTTTCCACTTTTGTTGTGACATGCTGAGGACGGGTGACGAGTGAGAGCCCTTCGGGGGGGGGGCTGTCCTCTCTCCCCTCGCCCCCCTCACCTTTTGCACAAATGCTATATTCTCCCTGCAGCATCTATATTTTTCTCGGCTCGTTGCTGAACGCTCAGGGATATTGGTTCTGTCTGAGTGCGATGGCCGGCTCTACTTTTCTTGTTACACCTGCATCTTAGCATCTGCCATTTATCTGCAGCCCCGAGACAAAGCTGTACCCTCTCTGAAGGATGATAGCGGTGTTAAAGTGTTCAAACAACAGAGAATCACACAGGCCGGAGGAATCATTGGAAACTTCCTTTTTTCTCTCTATAAGCCTCAGTTGTTTTACTTCTTTCACCCACCTCTGGCAGCCCTAGTAAAATACGGATCTGTAGCTTTGCTAGATCATGTCATGTTTTTGACAATGCAATGTAATATTCATAGAATAAATACTTTTTTAATACTGCAAGTAATACATGTTGACAATCCATGTTGTAGATAAACAGAAATGCACTAATTGAAATCAAATCACTAACCGACAGGGAAGTATGTTGCCGTGGATGAGGGCATGGAGCCCTACACATATCAACTCTGCAGAACAGGTGGCTCACAAATGATGTTGATGTTACCCAGTGCATAAATATTGTTGCTAGAAAACATCGTACTCGTGAATGAATAACAATACAATAAATGCGCATCCAGCCTTCGCCGAGCTCTCTGTGAACAGAACAATTAGACGCCGTGAGATTTGAGTCTCCTCGTTTCAAACGACTCTTTGATCACCTCACTGACAACGGCAACAATGAACCCGTTTTCACAGATATAATAAGCAAGAGGGAGGTTTTTTTAGCCATCATTTGTGTGTGCCGCAGTAAAAACGCTGAACACAAAAGCACAACTAAGGCACTTTATAAAAATGTATTTTGTGCATAACATGGAACTACTCTTAAGACAAAACAGTGTGACTGGTAGAGGGAAACGGCGGCCATTTTGTGCCCTAATGAACTAATGATAAACATGGGCAGGCTTCTGCAGGCGGCGGGCCGTGGAAGGAGGCGCAGCGGGAGAACAGGAGCGTGAGGGAGGCAGCAGAGGAGCAGAGAGAGGAATCACATGGTGGAGCAGCAGAATTAACAAGCTCCTTCCAGTCGGGGCACCACGAGAGCAGCTTGCGAAGATCAAAGATGGTCATTGTTTCTGCCAAGGACGTCTAATCACACATATCTATTTTTTGGATCTTTTAATTGCAGAAGTTTTCACAGGGGTGCTGAAACAACCATTTTTAAACAGGCACAATTAGGGAAATATCCCGGCTGCGTCTTTTTTGTCATTTGATAACTTTGAAAACTTTGCCAAGTTGATGTTTTTGCTTTTAGTCCATTTTCTTTGATTTAACTTATGATATAAATTAAATTAAGAACACCGCTTAGAATGCGGATTTCAGCTTTTGATTAAGTATTGCATTGTTTCCTGAATGGCCCCAAAAACAAGCTTCTCCATGAGAGATTTCATTTGAGTTTTTTCAAGCGAATGAGGCTTTATTGGAAAAATGGTTATGTAATGTATTATTTTTCTCCAATTAGAGTCAGGCAATGCCTAAATTAAAATGTATTAGCAGCGTTAGGGTGAATTGAGTATGACTTTTACTACTTAATTAGCTTAATCCAGATTGTTGCTTTTTAAGTCAGATATTTTAGTGTTATAGAGAAACACTTTCCAGGGCCTATATAATGTAAAAGCTAAGGTTATATCAAATATTGCTCGTCTTAAAAAAGACACAGGGTTTCGTGTTCAAATGTATTGACTATTAATGAATTTAGAACGTTTAGTAATTAATATGAACAGAAATTGGGGCTGTTTTTAAACAGACTTCAACCTAGATTCATGCATGTTTAGCCACACATTTTAACGTTGTATAGAAACAATTCACAGTGGCTTTTACATGATACAAACATTGGATATTGTCTAATATTTGACATGGTTTGTACATTCCCGTGATACCAGATGAATGAATGCCCTGTTTTTAAAGCTGTTGACAGTGAAACAGAGGTTAATGTTGAACCTTCAGCTAAAGTGTAGTGTTTCAAACATCCACATATAATGCTACGCTCTTCCGGCTCGTTCATTCAACACACACCCCGACACAAAGGCAACCCACTGCTTCTAATTCCCTTCACCCGGCGCGTTCTGCGGATGGAAATGTCTTTTAAGTACTCAACCACAGTCGATTAGTGTTGACTTACAGTAACAAACTATTCAATTCCTTCTCCTTCGCTGTGTGTTGCTGACTCCTGCTGACAAAACACAATGGCTTTTTTCTTATGGGGCCACAAAACAGTTTAAGCAATCTACTTTTCTTCTATTCAGCGAGGACAATTTACCGCGGCAGAGCAGTCTCAGAATATCAACAGAGCGGCCGAAACACCGGCTGCATACATCACAGGCTGCACACTCTGCACAGCCGTCTGTATTTGCCTCTAAACACACCGCGTTTGACTGACACCACCAATGGATTTCGCTTTTAGGCTGTCAGATGGCACCGGCGCTTAAGAATGTGACACAATGAAAGACGTTTTATTTTCTTGTCAGTGCTGGTATTAGAAAAAGGGAAGTCATGGTATTGAAACAAGACATCTGCAAATTATACACTGCTCTCATCGCGTGATAGCTTTCTGTGTGACATATCCATTTCAGTCCATCTCATAGATACCCTGTCTCCATTTTGATCCAGAGTAGGAAACTAGATAACCTGTCCAGATCTCTTTGAGGAAGACATCTTCAGAGTAACAAGATGAATCAGCTCAGAATCATCATTTCAGGAGGTCTCACATAGCCCCAGTGGCATGAGCTAAATATTCATTTTGAAGAAGAATAGTGAACAATCAGGCAGAAGAGTGACCTGTTTGGAGTGAGGTGGGGGTCAGGTAGCTCTAAAGGGAGCAGCTAGTGTTGGTCCGTGTCACGGGAGCATTCCCTCCGTCTCAAAGTCAGCTGAATATTTCATAAGTTCAGAGGAGAGAGCAACTGACCTGTTAGCTTACGCCACTGTGAAAAAAAAGTCTTTGTTCTGACCTTCCTCTTCTGCATCACTACATGGAAAACACACCATTCAAAACACCAGGCATTTGATTGTTACTTACAGGTACTAACGGGCCGATCGAGTGAGAAAAAATGACGTTATCTTCAGAATTGATCGCCTCTTTTGTGAGTCACGGTATTATTTGATGTTGTCAGGAGCCTGATATTAAGGCTGTAATGCTATAATGGAGTTATTGGAACATTGATTGCTTTGTCGTTTTGATGGCCCTTTCATAAAGTGGACTTATCAAAGAATAAGAAGAAATGACTTTAAAAGGATCTTGTTATTGCTATATTCGGAGAAATACACTTTATTTGTCAAGAGTGTGATGAGAAGATTGATATAATTCTCATGTTTGTGGGGATAATATGCAGCTCCATGTTATTCTAGATTAGCTTCAAGACTAAAAGTATTTTCTAAAGTGTATAACTTATTCAGATTTTACTGGAGGACTTTATTGAAACCCCTTTAAAATGTGCGGTTTACCCATTAGTTTCCATAAGATTTAAGTAGGCAAGAATCAATGTGCTAATAAGTGAGCACTTTGTGCATGTTGTTCTTATTTCCCTCTTTTCACCCCTCCTTGTGTCTTAATGCTATGCTAAGCTAACTTGCTGCAGAAAAACTAATATTTACAGCACAGACACGATTGGAATCAGTTATTTAATGCAACTGTGGATTTCATCTACAAGAGATTAGGGTAGCTGTAGCTTGGTTTATTTTCAAATGTTTGAAATGTTTTTCTCCAAATTGTAACTCTATTTACAAAATGAAAGCAGCCTCTTCCTCACATTGTCCCCCTATTCATTTAAGACTTACGATGGATCTACGAGCAACAATTGGTAATAGGCTTCTCTGCAATGAAACACGGCTTTAGCTGCGAGATAAAAATTATTGTAACTAAAACTGTATCCATATAAACACGGCTGTTAAGCTTCTCTGTAAAGGGACAGAAGCCTCCATCCTCTCTTCGGTGGCTTACAACAGCATTACAGCAAATAAATGCAAATCACATTAGCAGAAACGTCCTCCTCCTTCACACACAGACCCCCTACCCTAGTTTTCAAAACACAGAGGAGGAGGAAGCCTCCATCCAGAGATTGAGGTGTTTATTTCTCTGCTTAGTGGCAAGTGATGCACCTCACGTGTATCCAGAGCCCACCACTTTGGGGTCTTGAATAAATATAATGAAGTTTGACACTGCGTTAATCGTGGGTAGCAACAAGGTGAACAGCACAGTGCGTGTCCAGGTACACTGTCATGTGTTGACATGACAGTGTACCTGGACACACACACACACACCATATGAGGTTGAAGTAGGATTTCATTCTTCTTGATTTTTATATTTGCTGTTGTAATTTATTGTCTTCTGTTTTGCGATTGTAGTAATGTGTTATTTATTATTTGCATGTACAGCACTTTGGCTCGACCAAAAATCGTTTTAAAATGTGCTGTATAAATAAAACCTGATTTGATTTGATTTGATTCTCATTACATTTCTAACTCTGGACTGCCTGACCGTCCCCAGTGGACACAGCTCATCTGATTTTTCAGTTATGATGATCCAACTTACTCTGGAGTTATGAACTAATGTTGACCTGTTCCCCTTGCAAATAATAAGCCATGTTTTAAACTAAAGGAGTATTTTAAATCAGTTGAACCCAGATTGCTCCTCTCAAACACGGTTTATTCCAGTCTTCAAGTTATCTGATTCCCTGAAGCACGCTTAGAGTTATCCTGGGACTGAAAGGCATAACCTGCTCACCCTAATAAGTTCACACTCAACTTTGTTTCACAGCACATAACGTCCTTAAAACAGCAGGAACAACTTCTTAATTTTGCTGGAATCAGTTTTCTGAGGCGATTTTCACATCTATAAAAAAGCCTTTCCTTTTGACAATACTGCTCTGAATTACATTTCTCCTTGTAAATGTTGCAATGTTGTAAATGAACATTTTGTCTATTTTTTGGTATTTAGAAATGAGTGTTGGGAGGTGAAAAGGGTCGATAAACAGAACAATATAACAACAACAACTAGCAATGACACTATGGATAGTAAGACTATCCACATGAACCAATAACCAACAAATATACAAGGCCTATCATCTCCCAGCATGATTTTATTATATTGTATCGGTAGCATGATATCAATATGTTATATTGCATGATATATACACGATAGAATAAATCATAAAAACACTGCTCTATAGCACTAGTAGACTAGTGTCCTCACATTGTCACATGAATAGTCTTGTTGTATCACTCCTGTCTAGTGCAGTGATATTTATATGCACTTTTTCAGCAATTTAACCACATCAAATTATGAAGTTACATAATAAAGTTTCATCTGTGAAATGTCGGTCTCTTTCCAACAGAGAAAATGGCTGATCATTAAGATTTAAGTCTTTGATGGTGTCACAGATACTGCGTTTCTTAGATGCCTGATCACTCAGATAACGGCTGAAAACAACTCTAAATGTGTGTGAGGGTGATTGTGGAGCTGCGGGGGGAAAATCCCCCAGTTAAAATGTGCAACCGTGAGCCCTTCTTTTCCTGCCGATTGAAACTAATTGGCAGCAGAATGCCTTCCTGACAGCCTCTCGCCCTCAGCACCTCCCGCATGCGAGCCTGATGAACTGCCAACTCCGGAAATAATCCTGAGTTTAGCTGGGAAGGATCATCAAGGCCTTTAAAAATCTGCTGGGACCTCAGTGATTTTTCCTTCGCTGGCATTTTCACAGATATCTTAGGCTTCTCCTCTTTGTGTTTCTCCTCTGTATGCTCACAAAGTGAAATGTACTTATTCCTTATGAACTCAACTAGAGATGTCCCGATCCGATCACGTGATCGGGGATCGGAGCCGATAACGTGATTTTCAAAAGATCGGAATCTGGAGAAAAAAATCGGGGATCGGGATTCTTTTTTTTCTTTTTTTTTTTTATAAATACTTTTTTTTTTTTTATTAATTGTTACAAAACAAAAATGCCCATGTTCAAGTCTTAAAGTCATCCTGAGGCCTTAGTTTTGGTTTCAAATGACACATATTCATGTATGTGTTGCTTCTTTGGGGCTTGTTTTCATAGACATAGATTCTTTTTTTTCTCTTAATGCATTTCATAAAGATCGGATCGGGAAAAATCGGTATCGGCAAATTGTCAAAATCAAATGATCGGAATCGGATCGGGAGCAAAAAAAGGTGATCGGGACATCCCTAAACTCAACTAGAATGGGCAAAGAAAGAGGAATCTGTTTGACATGGAAACAAGCTTCTTCTCATCAGTATCACATGTACATATGTTTAAAAACTTTTTCCAAAATATTTAATTACAAAGCCTTCAGTGTATAGTTATCACTGCATGATCTCTCAGGCGGTTATTCTTTATGTATTCATGGAGGCCAAGGGTATAAATCTTGAGAAATATCACAAATGAATTTACCACATCCTGCGTCGCCTATGCTAATTCTTTGCATGCTTAAAAATGTAATTCATAGCAAAAGATCATGCAGGGTTTAGGATTGATTCTTGCTGCAGGTGTGTAATTTTACATTTGACAAGGTGCATTGGTTTCATGGATGAATGGATGTTTCTATAATGTATCCTCAGTCCAGTAGTATTTCACTTTAACCTGAACAACTCATTTTTCCACAGTCAGTGTTTACCATGTCAGGATGTTTGGGGTTTACTGGGGAAAACGCATGCTGAGTAATTAGAGATTGACAATTAATTTGAGGCGACATATTTTTAGCAAACTATACATCACCGACAGGCAGTGATTTTTCTATTTAATGATTGTGGGAGAGGGATTTTTTTTGGATGCACTTGGGAAGGGTCATTAATCCAAGAAGTGTTGTGGTTCTTTTTCACCCTATAGGGAGGGGGGAAGGGGGGAAGGGGGAACAGGATAATGTGCTGATGATAAATTGAGTTTACGCTGAACTGCTAAAATCCATCTCTGGCGGTAAATCGCTTCCTCTCTTTCTTGCTAACTTCTCTCCTCACACAGAGATCAGGTCCATGCTCTTTTGCGGCCCTGTTGACATTTGAAACAAATCAGCTTTGGCGGGTCGGGATCCCTTTAGAATCACAGCCACACAGAGAGGTCAATCACCGGATGAATGATTTATCTCCGCGAGAATAAAGTGTTCCTCTGCAGCAGGAACAGGATGCATGCTAAAATGTGGTCTGGCGGCGAGTTGAAATACTCTGCAAAGCCAAGAAGGAGTTGGGCAAGCTTACAGTGCTTCTATTACTTAAGATGACTGTGTTCTGACTTTGGAGGTCACCTTTCCTGCCAACTTTGAATGCCAAGAAGGGAGCGGAGGTCCATCTCTGCAGCCAATGTTGTCTGACCATGTGATCCCCCCAAAGGCTATACAGTACACTTCCAAGCTCTCTTAAATGTGCTCAAATGCTCCCTCCCTGGAGGTGACTGTGTCTAAAACCATGAAGCTTCATCCAGCTCACGATGTAAGTCCTCCTTCTGAGTGTGGATGCAATCTGTGCTGAGCTGCTCCGCTGGTCTGCAAATCTCTCTGTGGCAGACCTGTTGATGAAGTGATAGTGAATGTGCATATGATTTTACTCAATTAAGTTGTGTTTATTCCTCTGTTGGCTGAAGAATCCCCTCCAGTGCTAGCGGATCTCTTTTGCAGTCTGAACAGCCTCATCTTCCAGCAATTATTGAGGTCACGTCCCATTACCATCTGTCTTTAGCTGCATCAGGAGTAATCCTCCATTCCGCTCCCGTAACCTTATTCAAGAGATCAAGTGCAGCAAGCAACAGCTGCAATTTACATTTGCATGGACCAACTTCTAATGTTATCATGTGCGGTACTGACATAATGGCAAATATGTTGCTTTCTATTCAATCTGACGTTATTATGCCGGCTTACTTTCACGACAAACAGAGTTTAAACACATAAACAAAGTAATTTATAGGTTATGTTTAGGGCAATGCATCGAAAGTGGCATCATCACACCAATATTCATCCCTATATTGCGGCTGAAGACATCAATCTGTATTGTTTTGATTAAATATTGTGCAAGATATCAGGCGAGTAGGATCAACTGCAAGGGCAATCTTCCTATCAGTGTTTCTGAAACGTTTCTTCAAAAAAACATTGTCTGTCTTACTAATGCCTTCCTTTCATGATAGAAAGGATGAACTTAAAAAAATAAGTAATTTATAGGTTGAATAAAGGTTGGTGCATGAAAAGCAATATGGTGGAGCAGTGGCTCAGGACATTGCTGTGCGTTTACAAACAGTATAGTACGCTTGTTGTTTCCCTCGTTTAATACATATTTGCTAGATATTACACAGTTCTTGAGACTAGAGGGATCCGACAACTTCAAGGCAAATCATCCTATCTGGGATAGAGACAAAAGGTGTTTTTCAATATTGTACCATCTGTGAAATACTTATGTATTCACTTACTTATCTGTCGCATCTGTGTGTGTAATGATTATAAAATGTGGTTAATCAAACTTACATGGACATTACATTTAATTTGTATGACTATTTTAGGAAGTGTAAGTGATATATATTTTTGTATTAACAATCTCATACAGTTATCCAAATAACCCCTAGGGGTACTAGTACCTCCATTTTAGAAATACTGTTGTAAAAGACAAGCATGTGGAAAAGGAATCTAACTTAAAAAAAGGAACGTACTGTACTTTCCTTACATAGGTTCTCTCTTTCACGTGAGGTCTATGTACTGTAAGAGTATTTCCCCTGTAAATAGAAACCCACTGATCTATAATCATTATACATTTAGATTTAATTAAAAGCCGCAGTGAAGGCCTCGTCTGTTAGATCTCTCTGAAATATGTATCGGGGGTATCAATCTACCTGTCTGCAGCGTGGTATCAAATGTGATGGATGATGGCCGGCCGCTGCTAAAGTCAGCTCTTTTCTCAGAGCAGCTATCTGCTTCAGACTCCGCTGAGCACAAATCTGAATGTCACAGTCCCGCTCACATCAAAGAGCTTCTTTTGGATTCATTAATTCACAGAGACGGTCCTCCCTATCAATTACTGCCGTGATTAAAATGTTTTGGAGTTGTCTTGCTCAGACTTGGAATATTTTCACCGAAGGCAGAACTTCACAAGCACGGCATTTGTCTTCAGAGGAATAAAATCCTTTAAATCTTATTTCTGTTCTGAGTTCAGAGAATAAAATGCACTACGGCAACCACTGAATGAACAGGAAGTAGTGCCAATACAACACAACTAAATGTATACAGCACACTAAAACAGGTCCTTGAGATCAATTTCAGTTTCACGTTAAACATGCCAACTGCAAAATAATGACTTTTGACAAATATACTGTAGTGGGAGTTGTGATAACCTTAACTGGAAAAAGAGAGCCATATTTAGATAAATTAATAAGAACTGGCCCAAAGTAGCTGTATTTACTCATCCTTTACGCTTTTCATCAAAATTCAATTTATATTTTGGCTCTAAAGTCAAAAGTTCCTTCTTGACCTTGAACCAGCAGCTGCCAAACAACATCAATAAGTTAGAAAAGTAATGGAGCCTGGAGCGAGTATTTTGCCAACTGCTGTTTCCAAGGTCAAGGATAAACGATACAACTCAATAATTCACTTAACAGTCTAAAACTTGGATTGTAGATAACATCTCCACATTTGGTAACAGAAACTAGCACTACAGGAGAGGGAAAACCCCCAAAAGGCACAACAGGGGCTCTTTCAAACACTTTAGAAATGTGTTGCAGTTTGGACAGCATACCATGAAGTTAATTCCTGGGGATGTAAATGATATTTTAGTGCCACTTGTTTAACACAATCCCTCCTTCCTCCCCACTGAGACTGATTTTCCTCATTTATCCATTTGACTTGAAAACCACTATAGGCTGATGATTCTGATGTTTATTTCTACCTAACACTTATTTCAGAAGCAGAAGGAATGCAATAGTTTGAAGCTGTTTCTGCAGGTTTTTTTTAGCACAGGTGTTGATTGGTGTGGCGGTTTTACCCTGTTCTATTCCTCCCTCACTGACGTAATCGTTTCTATAACCTATCATCATGTGATGTGCATAAATTCAGCATTGAGAGCCAGGTGTGTGACTGGGTGTTTTGCTGAGTCCTTCATCCGGTGTGTCCTTTAGCATCCACACCAATTGCTGCTAAACTAAAACCAATATAAGGAAGCACAATTAGTAAAGGGACTGCAGCACAGCGATTTCCACCTTCCAGTTTACCTCTACAGGAAGATAAGCGGCACTCTGTCTAAAAAACAATACATTGACGTGCAGCCGTGCAACCGCTGTGTTGCATGCTTTGTTTTTATTCTCACAGTCCAGAATCTTCAGACACAGATATGCTTATCAACAATCTGAAACACAACTGCTCAGTGTTTCTCTGCATATGTAGGCACCCCTCTGACCGTGACGCCTAACACACACTGGGTCTGATTTATTTAAAAATGCCTGCATCCCAGGGAGAGACAAAACAAAGAAGTGCACGGCTTAATGTGCAGAGCCACTGAGGAAAAGCATGAACACAGCCAGTTAGGATGCAATCTATTTATTTTTTGTTTCCCACACAATATACCCAAGAGTGGTAAGAACATGACACCTCATCTACCTCACAGTTGCATGATCAATCCTTGCTTAACACAAATATTTCACTCCTTTGTTGCAAATTTCAATATTACGTCCTAACTACCATCACCTTGGTAATACTGCTATTTCCCGGACAAAGAAACTGCACTTCTGAGTCACACTAGTGACTTAGTGGTTCTAGTTAGTGCTCTTGTGGTTCTGACAAACCTCACATCAAAATCCCCAAACCTGCAATATAAGAGGCAAACCATTTCCCCTGCTTCATGTCCTTACACCAGGAGGGTTACTGGAGGGGAGCAATCAATAGAGCTCTCACGCTGAAAGGCTGTAAACCTGAAATAGTACCCATGACAAGCCCTTGCAGGTAATAGGTCAGAGGTATTGATTGATCTGTTCATAAACACACATTTTAGGGCGGCTTCCTGTGAAATGTTATGTCCGTGTATAAAGCAAACACCTGCAAATGTGTATGATTTATTCATCAATGTCCTGGGAAAAAAACACATTTGAATGTCTCTCCTGCACTAATTCTGCAGGGGGTGTAGCTCTGAGAGGTGTGTTGGCCCAGAGGAGCTGCTATATAAATCATTTACAGCAACTTTTCTGAAATTAGAAAGTGCCGTCTCAGCCAAAACACAGTGCCAGGATTAGGATACATACGTCAGACCACATATCGTTGTCTCACCTCTGCTGTCACGCTTTTTAGTGGTATGCATCATGAGTGTGTGTGTAGTAATGAAACGTTACAGTGCACACTTGACATTTACTGCTCACTTAGTCCTGTGATTTTTGCATCAGTGCACTTGGGAGAAGAAGACCTTTCTCCATAAATATAGGATTATAACTTCCTTCTAAAATGCCATCACAACCACCTCCACAACATACTCTACTTCTATTCTCTACAGGGACTCTATACAAATGATTAAGGCGGAAGGCTTGAGTTTCTTACACTCAAAATGGCAAAAAAACGAAGCCCTCCACTTAATTATTCATATTTATTTTTAACCCTTCGTAGAGTTTCTAAAAACTTAAACAACATGTATGCCATCCTCCTTTTTCTGACCTCTCTACCTTCCATAAAAGTTTAGTACAGTCCATAAAGTTGCCCCTAAATAGGTAATTACCGTAGATGTCTGGATAATAGCTCCATTTGAATAAACTGCACTAGCAAAAAGTAAGAAGAGAACCTACAATACCATCCTCCTTTTTCTAATCTCTCTACCTCCCATAATTATTCCTTAGAGTCTCTAAAGTAGCCCTTAAATACGTCATTAATGTATAGAAGGTGTCTCTTTATGCACGTCAACCAGGCCAAAAAGGGCTGCTGCACATTGCATTTCATCCTGAGGGACTCTAGGGGGCTCTGGGAGAAGATAACCGCGCTCTGTGTCAGTTTTTGAATCGAAGACCATTTCAAGTCACGGCACATTTCCACTGGACGCCTTTGAAGTCTTAACCATGCGCATAGATTCCTGCTCATCCTGAGGAGACACTGTGTCCTTCATCGGACTTAAATTGAGACGATGCAATCTCTCTCCCCCCTCTCTCTGTCTCCCCTCGCTAATAAACAGTGCTCCCTTCTTCATGCATGAGGGGGCTGCCGCTGCCCCTCCCCTTCCCTCAGTCAGACAGATAGCAGAAGAGATGGATGTGTCAGTCAGGTCCTCTGTGTTCTGCAGGTTATTTAGAGGCCTGCTGGCTGTAAACCGCACACCGCTAGTCTTTTTTTAAAAGCCTCAGATTTGTCCTGGGAAAGCACAACTGAGCTCATTTCGCCTGGTTGTTTTCCAGCTGTTCACTGGGTGTTTTGCTTTCTTACAAGTACTCCATTTACAATTCAAAAGATATATGTAAATGCGGACCTAGATTGCTTGTAGCTTTGGTTGTTTGTCTCCAGGTCTGCATCCTCCCCTAGCCTCCAGATAGTGGAACATTCAGTTCAGTACATCTCTCCATCTGCCTCTCTGCAGTGTCATGTCAATGAATAATAAGCACCCGGCCACAATCTCCAATTATGTAAATAGCTGGTGGGATCTAGATATAGGTTTGTTTGTGGCATATCTAAATGCAGATGGACTGATGGTTTAGGGTTCCGTCACATTACAGGCATGAAGAAAGGATTGTCATCGTACACATTACAGTGATGCTATTAAAGTTTCCACTTACAAACCCTCTTCATCGCCTGTCATCAATGAGCTCGTGTGTGAGGACAATGTGATACAACACAGGTACTAGTTGATGGCAAGTGACATGTTTTGCAAAGACCAGATGTTTTGAGTGGTCCTTTGTTTGCCTAATTCCACTTCCTGTAAGCTGATGACAAGGAAGTGCCTGTTTAGGAATTTGACTGAGGACTGAGCTCAAAACTCTACTAGTTCTCAGAATGCCTCAGTGCATTTTTGCCATTTTTATTTCAGGAAGAATTATTTTTCTTGATAGAATTTAACAAACAGTATCCTGGGTTTTAATGAAGGTCCTGACTTGTAATTTGTATGAATTTGGCAGACTGTGGAGTTCAGACAGGCCAAACCAGAGGCTAAAGAGAAGCGGTTTCAGTGACCACAAACCACACAAATAAATAGCGTGGCTTCTAAAAACCTCCGCGTATTAAATAGACTCTGTGGCTTGCAAAGGCATGGCATAATAATGAGGAAGGGAAGGAGAAGCTGCTTTTTTTATTTTGAACTGGTGCATCTCTTTTATTCTGGAGAGCAAAATGGTTCAGTCATCGCTGGTGACCTTTTCCTCTACAGTCTCGATCCGATAACAACATCTCCTTCAAACATTTGTCTTCGATTGAAGTGCATGTACAGAGGGGAGGGGTGCACACTTTCACCAAACATGGTATTTTTCTCCATGTTCAACTTATTGACGTCACAGCAATGAAATTGTTTCTGACTCAGACACAGGGCGAGTCACCGCTTTTCTCAGAGTGATGACCCTTAATAGGCCCTGCTAGAGGGGCCCCGCTGAGCCACACAGGTACGAGAAAGGGTGCATACTGGTGGCAAAATGCAGCAATTATTTTATTTGTTCTGCTCCACTTTTCTGAGCAGTCATGGCCGTGTACTACTTTATTTGCGGTTGATTCAATAGACCAGAGTTACATCTTGACGTGGAGTTATCATTATCTATAGTCGGCTTCTTTTCAAATTGCAGCACTCAGTGGAGACTAGAAATCAATGTCTTGTCAGTTTCAAAAATAAAAAAATAGATACCTCAAATCAAACCTAATACACAACGTTTTTACGCAGAAATAGATGGGGACCAACAAATAGCCTTATTCAAACTACCAAGTAAGGTTTAACACAAAATGCAGCTGCATATTGTGGCAAATCCTCCAACAATTACAACATTTGCTGTGAATATGAAGACATATTTCGTCATGTCTTGCCTGCTTCTGCAGCAACCTTTTTAAGACAAGATTCTCTCCATCATCCTCCCCACAGAGGCATCTCTTTTAAAACACACACAAACCGCTGGGGGCCCAGCCACAAAGACCTAATTGAAACCTTTTCAGTTTACGAATAAGAGAACACCTCTGTGCTCTGGACGACATCATGTCTGTATCGGCGGGGCATCATTGCAGATGCAGGGCATGTGAAGCCGCTTTCTTACAGGCCTGTTACATAACACACTGCAGGTGCAACTCATAGGGAGCCGGTGTGAATGGCAGGCGGCAGCTTGCAAGTGACCATCAGCCTGTGAGCGGGGGCATGAGGGGAAGGCTGCATCAGAGGCATGACAAGTGAGGAGTGAAGGCTGGGATCACACAAGATTATAATAGTGAAACTATTTCTGGTGCAGCGAGGCAGGAGCAAGAGTGAGATGAGCTCAGAAAGCACATCTCCTCTGCTAGCTGATGCACACACACACCTAAATAATAATAATACATTTGATTTGTATAGCACACTTTAAAGACAAACGTCATCTCAAGGTGCTTCACAAAGCTATAAGGAAAAATAAGTAAAAAGATATCTAAAGGAGCATATTGGATCAAATATGGCAATATAACAAATACAAATAAAAGGTTAAGAGCATAAAAGGTTTAAAAATAAATAAATAAATAAAGTAAATGACAGTCAGTAAAATGCGGTGTGGAACAGGTGGGTCTTGAGGCATTTCCTAAAAACTGAGAGTGATGCCGAGGTCCGTATGTTCTCTGGAAGCTGATGAAATGATGTGTGTTATCAAATTAAAAGACTAGATAGAAAACGTTTAGCATTTCTTGTTTATCACAGGACAACATGTGTAGTGTGTTAGCATAAAGTTTAAACAAAGCTTTTGTGTTGTGTCAGTTCAGAGGTGGAAGAAGTTCTGAGATTGTATACCTTAATAAAGTAGCCCTACTGCATTCTTAAAATACCTACAAGTGAAAGTCCTGCATTCAAAATCTTACAAAAAAGTACAACAGTATTGCCATACAACATTGTTAAGCATCCATAATGCATAATAGCCCATTTCAGAATCATATATTAAATGACTGGATTATGATTATCGGTTCATTAATGTCTTCATCACAGCTGGTATATTGGTATAAACTCTTGCTGAACGTATAACTATATATCAATGTTTATTTCTTAGTGGATGTATATTTTGTACTCAGTTATAACGTATCTGAGAAGTAGTAGAAGTAGTTGAAGTGGAGTATAAAGTAAAACACTGGATTCCAAAAAATAGCCGAGTAGAAATATGAAGTTGCATAAAATGCATATTTTATTGCTGTAGGAGATTTGTGAAGCTAAAATAACGCAGGAAAGTGAAAATGCTGCATGAAACACCTGAGCAGATCTGAGAGCAGTGGGACGAGGAGCTGTACAGGAAGCTGTTGTGAGGGTGTGAGCGGCTCCACTCTCAGAGTTGCGAGCAGCTGTTCCGGGTAGGGACTTGGCAGGTACAGATCGGGAGGGAGCTCACTAGCAGCTCGCCCCTCCCTTCCTCCGCCCCACTTCCTCCCTCAGTTGGAGATGGCCTCATTTATCTGTCACCACCCCCTCCTCCTCCAGACATCTTTGTCTAACACGCCTTCACCGTCGCCGTTGAGCCGAAACAACTCCCGTCACTTTTGTTTTTATTCCATCAATTACATTCCTGCCAAATGCTGTGATCGGCCTCTCTGAAAGCTGCCTGCTCCCCCCCCCCCC
>NW_011367963.1:582772-587996 GCF_000735185.1 Notothenia coriiceps | reverse complement strand
ACACCTCACATCCCGGCTGCCACTGGAGTCCTGTCATTTAATGACTCACCAATGGGCTCAACATAAAGGCTGTATTAGTCATTCATATCCCCTGTGCTGCGCTGTAACACCATTGCAAAACACACCTATGGGCCCCCAAAGCACATATTGTTGTTCCCTGAAATCTGCCTGCAATTAGGATGTCATATCGCTGCGCCTCACTCATCTCCTGCTTTGCTACGAGAGAGAACAGGGAATCGTGTATGAGATAGATGCCTTCCTTCAGATTGTCTCATTAGTCAAATGCATTTCTATTCCATCACCTCACATTGTTGACCGTGCACGGTTTTGATGATGACCCACACCCAGTGCATTTAAATCCCAATTAATTACCATAGATAGTAGTCACATAAATATTTCACTATGCCAATACCTCATATAGCGCACTTGGATTTACAATATTCAATTTAATAACACATGTTCATTCCATTTCGAGGGAAGACAGTGATGTAAAACAGAAAATAATGAACGTGCATGTCCAATTATGTTGGTCCACATAAGGTGCAGTATGTGC
Organism: Notothenia coriiceps; assembly: GCF_000735185.1. NCBI lineage: Eukaryota > Metazoa > Chordata > Actinopteri > Perciformes > Nototheniidae > Notothenia > Notothenia coriiceps. The sequence goes on along the minus strand of NW_011367963.1, from coordinate 587,443 downwards.
TTTGTGTATTTATTACTCTAACTGAACCTGGAAATGTCTCTTCCACAATTATCTCATTCAATCAATCAAATCACAAATGACATGTGTCTGAGCTGGCTTTACAAAATGTACAGCATACCCTCTCTCCTTAGACCCTTCCAGCGAACAGGAAAAACCTCCAAATGAAACAACATAATTAATGGAGAAAAATTGAGAAGAACATTTGGGGAGAGCAACAGAGGAACTTTTGAAAGAACATCCATGACATTCATCTGTTTGCAACACATATATATATCAATATTCCAATGACTTGTATATACTGTAGACTAGGGCTGCTCGATTATGGCAAAAATCATAATCTCGATTATTTGGGTCAATAATTGTAATTGCGATTATTAAATGGGATTATTCATCGACTTTGAAAACAGTTGATTACCCTGAACTTTAAGTATAATTCAACTGAAAAACGCAAAAAAAAAAGAATTTTTTTTTTTTGTTTTATTTCGATTATGTTGTTTTCGTAACCGTTGCAAGCAATAATCGTAATCGCGATTAAAATACGATTAATTGAGCAGCCCTAATATAGACTATTCTGCACTATTTCTATTATATTCTATTTTATTTTATTTACTTGCACTATTTTATGTGTTTTATAAAGCCTGTGACCTAATATGTTCAATGTCATAACTACTCTGTAGCTATGTACAAATGACAATAAAAGCCTTGAATCTTCAAGAGGAGGATCCCTCTCCCAGGACAAACACAAGTGCAATGGTTGTCGTGTGTGTATAGAAGAAAATATAACATAATTACAACATGGACAATCCAAAAGCCAAAAATGATATGGATGGACGTCCATCTTCCTCTAAAGACCTCCTCACATCCGGCTCCTCAGTACTACTTGCTGATGAAAGCCTCACCATTTGGGCGGCCCACGCAGAAAGCAAGCGTTCATTCTGACAATCGGGCCAAGCAGGTGTTTGGCGTTGTGTTGGGGGAATAGAGCAGCTCACAGCACATTGGAGGATCAGAGGAGGCTTCAAATGCCAAGCCCCCCCCCCCCCCCCCCCCACACACAGCCCCCCCCCACACACAGTCTGGCCGTTCTGTTCCCTTTGGGTGGCAGACGCACCTCTGCTGGCAATCTGACGGACGCTTAGCTCTGTTCTGGTGAGAAATGCAGAGATCATTCACTGCGACCCACGCAAGCGTTTAATCATGATGCACTGCCACTGCTGCTCACACCCCAGATATTATATCTCGTGAAGACCTGTGACGCATACATTATGTGAGCTAAAAGGGTTTTGGATATGATATACTCACCAGTGGCTATACGTGTGTTAACTAACCTGGATATTTCCCATCATGCATAACACAAAGGTCTGTGTGTGGAGTCACATTGAAGTGAAAGGCACTTTTCAACACTCAGAATTCACTGCACGTTGTGTGCCCTCCTCTACCGAGCACATAAGTAATAGGCATGGAAATCCCTGGTTAATATATGAATAATTCTGCGTTTCATATGCAGCCCTTTAGCTGACAATTTACGCCTGAATTTCACTATATAAATGGACTGTTTAGGTGTTAAGACAGAAACACTTTGCAATCTGAAATGTTTATGAATAAAATTGGAGCGCGACAATTTATCTAAATGTTGAATCTCGTTTATTTATTGTGAGGGAAATGTGTTTTTCAGGCTGGCTCTTCATTACCTGCACCTGACTGAATGCTTAATTGTGGATTGCTGCTTTCGTCAGTGTGCCTATAAATTGTCCTACTATATGCGCATGGTTTAAATGTATACCCACACCTGTGTGCAGGGGAGTGTCAACAAAATCAAAGGTAATCTGAGTGAAGAGAACGAGAACATCCCAGAGGGTCTGCGGCTGAACTAAGACAGATACAGCTGAGTGAGCCTTGATGGAAAAATAATATATATTTATATATTAATATATAGAGAGAGCGAGTGAGAGAGAAAGAGAAACCGCTCAAAGAGATGGGGCTTGGACCCCGGGGATCCTGAAGATGGCAGAGACGATAAGACCCTTTTCTCCAACGCCAGGTCTTCAATGACTGAACAGTGACAATACAGAGCAGAGAGAGACTCTTTCGAATGAGAAGTCAGAAGTCATTAAGTGTTGCACTACCCCAGCAGGAAGAGGATGCATACATTTAGGTTATTTTGTCCTGTCGTGAAATAAATAACATGCATCCCCATGCAGGAACATAAAACTGTTAATTGGTTATATATAAATACAGTCCCAGTCACAAGCTTAAAACAACTATACTATACAACTATACATTTTGGGCAATTATTACAGTTTGTTAGCTTAGCTTAGATAAAGACTGAAAGCAGAGGAAACAGATAGTTTGGTATCAAATGGTTACAAAATCAGCATACCATACAACCAGTTGTGAATCCAAGACACATTTACTACCCTAAATTCTTGTTGGTTGCTTTCACACCAAGCGACTCCACATTGGCTTCTTCGTATGCCTTCATGGCAATGTTGTACAGCTCTGAAACACTTGTTATGTTTTGTTGTATGCCACTTGACTGGCTTTGTCCCAAAAGTAGATTCTGTTTCCACTTCCTACGTAGTGTACACACATGAGAATATTCTCCTAAAGTACTCAATTAAAGGAAGTATTATCAGAGTAATATTTTGGGATATTGTATGATTGAGTTATTCTCCCCAGCCTCCTCTCCAATCAAGCCGCGGAGCCACTTCCTGTCTTTCAATCCAACCTTCAAACCCCATCTTTGTTCCCTAATCACAACTCCCATTTCAAGAGTCTTATACCTCTTAATTTGTACCGAAACCCTGTCATGATAAATTCATGAGTAAATGGTCTCATGATTGAGCTAAGGACTCAATGGGGGAGACACTCCCTGTGTGATGGGATGATTTCATACATTTCTCTCTGAATTGCAAGCTAATTGCAGCTTTGTACTTTGAGCAAATGAACTGAGCAATTTGCTGTTGTGAGACAATGTTTGCACATTTGCTCCTCTAACAAGCACATAATTATTATGTTATTCCATCTATAATCTGATAGCACTCTACAATTTTAGCTGTGGAACTGACACCAACTAGAATAAAATGTACAGTTTCCTATTCAAACGCCCATGCATTGGTATTTTCTTACAGCTGCATCTTTGGCGTCCCTTTTTCCACCTTTAAATGTCCATCTAAATCCAAGTAGGGGCTGCTAAAGCTGAGGGATATGAAGGATCATCGAGGTGATCCTAGTTCCTCGGCCCTCGTGTTGTCTGTAGAGCTAAACACCATGCGGTGACAGGGCAAAAATAACAGCTGAGAGTTGCAATTATTTCCAGGTAAAAACCATGGGATTTACAAAAGGGATAAATGCATAATCAGCTAACTTTGTGTTCATTTAGATATTCTCTTAGAGACTTTATGGCAGCGTTTAAAGATATGTTGATACTCTGGTATGTTTTGTCAACTTATAATTAAAATCAGCTTAAATGAACAAATGCCATGCTTTAACATGCTTCAACAGTATCCAGTTTCACTTTGACTCTTTCATACGTCAAATGGGTGTTTAATATGGAACACACACACAAAGTAGTTTTTGATGTTCCTCTCTTTGACGCATTCAGTTGTTCTCGGGACACGTGATGGACAACATTGCAGATTTTGTTATCATTCTGGCAATGATCTGAGCCACGGAGCAATTACTCGTCAGGAACTGTAATCACTCGGAGTCTAAGCATGCATTTAATTACAGGAGTATTAACAAAAAAATAATCGCTCTCGAACACCAGTCACACAGAAAGAGATTTGGTGAGGGGACTCCAAGATGATTACTGCCTGTAAATCGAGCCATAAAATTGGGGGCTATTATGTGTCATACTCAAATGGCTTGTTCAACAAAAGTCTAATCGCATGCATAATTTTACACAGTTCATTACTGTAGTTCATTAAGATAGGAGATACGGGGCATACAGTACATAGTGTGTTTAGCTCTGGATGTTAAAACAATGTAAATCAGAGTGGCGTTGTTAAATGGAGCTGCTGCAATGGCAGTGCACTAGTTGCACAGCCATTTACCAGCTCCATATCACACTATGCTAGGAAAGGCACCCCAGTGACATATGTTGATATTTAACATAACCCTGGAAAGTCCTTACTACTGTAACACCGAGAAAACACAATATCACTCCAGTTCTGAGATCTTTACACCAAAAGCACTAAAGGTTTAGTGTTTTAAAATTAATTTGTGATCTTATGCATCGACAACTCTCAGGTCTTCAAAGCTAAACACGGAAAAGCAGCGATTAGTTATAATGCTGCGTTCATCTGGAACAGGCAACTGCAGGTCCGCTGCCACTTTAACTACTTTTTTAATCAAAACTGAAGACTTTTCTGTTTGCGGCAAGCTGTTATTAAATTGTAAACCTTTCATTTCTTAACCTGCACTGTGCATTTCTTTCTTGTTGTTCTATAGCTTGTTTTAATTTCTATTCCAAGTCTTGTCTTGTGTTGAAAAGTGCTACATAAAAAACGTGCGTTGCCTAAAAAGACATTAGGGCATAATGTATCCAAAGCATGGCCCTCTGCACATGCTGTTACCTCTGCTCTGTGTTGCTGCTCTGTGTCCCTGTTTTTAGTTTCCCTCGCCCTCCCTTAGCGATGATAACGTGTGACACTCGGCGCACGCGGGGGG
>NW_011367963.1:542201-582737 GCF_000735185.1 Notothenia coriiceps | reverse complement strand
GGGCTGCACAGCAGGTGGCCGCTGGGAACTCATGGTCTCTCCAGCGACCTGCCTCTGGCAACTGCTGACCTCCTAACACACACAGACACACACACACACTCACTCATACATAATAAGCACCTGGAGTGTCAGCCGTGGCAGTGTGGCAGCGCGGTGAGCTTGTCCGACATGCTGAGTCGGCAACAAGCGGAGCTCAAGTGGCAGAAGCAGACAGCGGCCTCGGGGGGGAAGCTCACCATGTTCCTACGTCACCGCGGAAACTGCACTGTGTTGACAGGCCGAGCAGATAAAACATCACGGGCCACAGCTGCTGAGTGTTACTGACTGCACGAGCTCGAAAGCAATGAGTAAGCGACTTCGGATTGTCCTTTGTTATGTGTATTTATGCAAATCATAACATTAGGTGAGGAAGTTGTCAAACCAAATTGACGTGTTGCCTTCCTGTGAGTGTGAAAGAGCTTCTTCAGTTATTGATCTCAGAGTTTAAAGTGAGGCATTCGACAACAGTAAATATTGTATGAGAGGGAAACTGAACAATGTGTGTGTTGTGTTTCCACCTATGATGTTATACTTTCACATATCCTTTGGAACATTTATTGTCATTCACATAAAAAAAAAAGATTCCACATTCAATTCCCCACCAGGCTTTTGGGGTGGAACTGAAGCTATAAATATTGGCGTGGCAGAAGGAGGAAAAAACAAAAGCTTCTTCCAGATACAAGAATCAACAATGATAAGTCCACCAGCAGTCGTTTGTCTTCTGTCGAGTTTACTTTTGAAGCCTCCTCCCTGTCCTTATCACTCTTGGCAGTTTGTGTTATGTTTATACGCGCGGATATACAGTGAGTGCCCTTCAGCACGAGTAGGGAGCATATATTTCAGGAGAGGGTGCCCTTCTGCAGATCAGGATGTAATGTCAGCGGCTCTGTACTGTAGGAGTATTTCCCTGGAGACTACCTCTGCTTTAATGAGATGCAGATGCTGCTGCTGATTGATTGCATGAATGAAGACACACACACAAACATCAATCGAGCTGTGGTGGTGGTTTCCAATCTGCATTTTTCAACAGATTTGTATCTATTACTAAGAAAATATGCATCATCAAAGCACATACTAAGTAATAGAGTGCTGTTAGTGTTTGGCTGAGATTTAAGGACACATGTAGTTGCACATAAGAGTTGTTATATTATTTTAAAAGTCTAAACTTTTAGTTCTGTCACTACATTTAGATTTGTATGAATATAACACAAAATGGACTCAGATTTCCTTTGAAATGTTGATTTTAAAAACTCTATTATAATGTTTCAATCCAAAAGCACTAAATGTCCCTTCTCAAGTGGCATGCATCACAGTACAAAGTGTCTTTGTGCATGAGCACTGCTTAAGTGTTAGGCGTTGCATTGCCTTTTATAATAACCAGTGACTAAAGATCAGCTTTGACCTGTTCATTAAGTAACTACAGGCCTCACGTCGAGGGAAGATTACAGAGTAAGAGCACATCACTTGTCTTTGAAGCCTTTTCCTGCTTTTAAAAAAGGGCATCTGCTGGAAATAAAGAGAGCAGCGGGTTGTTCTGTAGCTGCTTCCCCAAACCGCACATGTTCAATCAGAGGCTGAATCAATACTTGCTCACCTTTTCTGTGTGAAACACTGCCCTACACAATCGCTGCTTGATCTACAAACCATGCGAGGCGATTAACCAAGTCAAACCAAACCAGGTGCCAGGAAGTAGAGGTGGGTGGCTAAAGATGAGCAGATTTAAGAAAGGATTAAGAAGCAGAGACAGAAACCTGAATAGGATGTGTTCCCGCGATACATCATCTTCGCCGTTCAAGGCAGGACGAAGCCTTTTCTAAAGTCATGTCTCAAGGCCGGTCAGCTTACATGACTCAGCCCCAAATTGCACCGTAATATTATTTGTAATGCATTGCCTCACATACTCTTGACAGCACACATAACCGTTTATATAGATGTGGAAAGACAAATATTTAGGCTGTTTTCAACATTCTTTAGGAACAGACGGAAACATGCTGTAAGGTACGCTGGTTTTAATTGCTGAAAACAAGCGTGCAGATGTTTATTTTGACTTGTGTTCTGTCTTTGTTAATCCCTCTCTGTCTTGGCTTCCTCATTTCTGAAAGGAATGTCACACTTTCACATGTGTGTTCTCCCATTCTTCTCTGTAAGCCACCAATCTGCAGCACACAGAGAGCCAGCTCTAAGTATGCTTTCAGGGACCCTTAACGTTGTCTTTATTCATCTTTTTTGTTTTGTTTCTATCAGATTCTGAGTTGCTAAACGCTACAGTCTGATCTTATGCAGAAAATCAGCAACATAATGAGGCATCATTAGCTGGCTTGTTTCGCTTCAACTCAGGCCATGTACTGTTTCATGTTGCCTCTAAAGACAAAACACGTTGTTGCAAAATGATGAGGTAAACATGAAATGTACCAAAAAAAGAGTCAAACTAACCCATACTACAGAAGCATTAATGTAACGCATAATACATCTGGATGTGTGAGAGATAATTACAGCTTTTTACTGCCCAAGAAGTGATCATGATATAAAAGCTATCAATTTACAAGCTGCACATTTGAATCTAATGAATTATTTTCCTGCTTTTATTTGAATGACATGCAAGGTACACCTGCAGTCATGCTGATAGAAGTCACCTTTTTTAAAGCAGCACCACATGCAGCGATGCGGTACAGTGGGCGAGAGCGGCGATAATACCCGAGGTGTGATCATCCCCTGTTCCTGACACCTGCCAGTGACAGGAGGAGACGCTAATCCCTGCTCCCCCCACTGCAGTTTGATTGTTATCTCAGATTAATGTTCAGGAAATGTCCTGACGAGGTGATTGCTCACTAGATGTTGCAGCGTGTGAAGTCATGTACTGCAGCAGAGAGAGCAGATAGATGAGTGCTCATGTTCTCTGGTGACTCCAAATCTCTACACCTGAGGGAACAATGTATATATATTTATATATATATATATATAATATAGATATATACTATTTCTAATGTGCTAATAGAATAAAGCCGCAAGTCTATGTGGATGTACTGGTTTGTTGTTTACTACAGTTGAATGTCAAGTATCAGATATGTTTCCTATTTCAATTTGTTGAATTATTCACATATTCTGGACATATCTTTGGAGTCAGAAGGTCATTTCTTTCAGTTTCCCCTGGTGAAAGCAGTGTTATGTTTTGAACCTAAAAGTTTCTTGAATGGGTTTAGAAAGTAAAATGTGCTTACTATCACAAAGATCAGGGTGGATATCATGCGATAAATCAAACATCACGTATGCATGCATTTACTCATCCATTTTTTTTTTTTAACATTTTTATCAATACATTCTTAAAGAACACATGCTTGACATTGACCTTGGATTTTTTTAATAATTTATGTGTGCTAAATTGGTTTCATACTATCTTATTTTTTAAGAATTTACATTCATATATAAGTTCTTGAAGGTTTTGATTTATTATGTATAGCTGCATGAAGACTATATTTGGAGTGTATCAACAAGGAGCTCAATGATACATAGATATTCATAGATTATTATTCATACACAAATGAAATATTCTGTTTCATCAAGGTTAAGAAAGTCATTCTGAATTTCAAAAAGATAATCAGGAATCCTTATGTTATGGAGCTTCACGAGTATATAATCCTCCTGAATAGGCGGGGAAAGGGTTAACAACACAACACATGGAACAATGACTTAATGCACTCCAGCAAGGCTGCTCCTCATCCCTCTAATGGATCATTTTTCTCCTGGCACCTCGGCCCTCTTAGATCAACTGAGAGGGATCAGCTCTATCGATCCCTCTCCTCCACAGCGATCTGGATCAATAAGGATTCCTGCATTATAAACCAGCACCCTGCTGCTGCACCTCGTCATCCTCTCACTGTCCTCATGTGAAATTACATAATGAATTATGTTGATGTAACTGATTTGCCTCAGGACAACACACCTTGCAGTTATTTCCTCCCCATCCTGTCCTAATTAAAAGGTATTGTAAAAGCCGTCTGATGTCCGTCTCGAGCTAGAGCTCTTTAAATGACAATTGCTATTCGTATTTATAAACGGCCAGATCAATTCCCTGGACGCACATTCTGGCGGATGATTTACTGGCATGTTGAAAAAGCAGTTGGAAATCTGAGAGATTGTTTAAACCTGGATGGAGGGGGATAAAATGCATGTGCCCCATCACTATGCAATACATCAAAGATGCCGAGATGCCTCCATGACGCGATCACTAGCATGATCAAAACAGCGTGCTTAAAATGCTAAATCTCACTCGGCGATAGCAGGGAAGGAAAAGGAGCGCTAATACAAACAACAAACAAAGGAAGACAGTAAACATGCCGCTGTGGAGAACCTTCAAAGGAAATATGAATATGCCGGAGTGTCATTGTGATAATGACCTCTTAGCTCAGATTCAACCTTCATCCAACCACCCACTGGGGAGAACAACACCACGCATTTCCAGCGTGATCAGATATCACTGATGTAAGATGAAAAAAGGAAGCGATTATTTATACCGCTTGTTTACTCGGGCATCAGATACTTGGGGAAGGTGTTTTTGGTGTCATGTGACACTGGGTAATGTGGAGGTGTGGGGTGGGGACTGAATACATTCTCAGTTTTACCCGAGACATTCAGTCCTTTATTATGGGAGGCTTCGCGGGGTTAACGGCACACAGAGGCCCCCGTACTGCCGGTATTATTGCCAATACACTCCTACAAAACAGCTGTGGAGACAAATAATTGTCTTAAGGTGAATGACAATACCATGTGTAGGGCGGGGTTAATACAAAACAAAGTGCGCTTATATGAACCTATGTTTCATTTATGAGACGCTCATATGAAGCCTGTTACTGTTTATATTCATGGCTAACGCAACAAAATGCGAGATGGGAAAGGATTTATTAGAATCGACAAGGAAATGAAAAGAGGTTGCGGGGCGATGCCAATATGCTCATAACACCGTGGTGTAGGACTCTCCCCTGACGATTTTATGAATGAAACCCCTCCTTATATACGGAGCGCCTGTCAGTAACTGCCGCCCAGGGCATTCCCCTCTCTGCGACATACAGATATACCAAAACAATTGCAAATGAGCCTTGCTTTCCAATTTAAATATGCCGAGATGTGCAAAGCCAGAGGTGAAGCGTATCAGAAAGACCCGGTTTGGTCATTAGTTGTTGCAGCATTGCCTCCGGTTAGTAACTGAGCAAGGCAGCCGTGACATTGAGACAAAGAGCTAGTGTTTCTCGACACACCGTGCTACGCTGGGCCTTTATGTGACTCATGTTAGGTCACATAAAAGCCATGCTCCGAGAAAAAGGACCTCAAAAAGGATCACAATCAGCGGCGACGAGCCAAATCGCAGCGAGCGGTGCCGCAGACAGCTTGATGTGTGACTGGTCATAGTAAAATTGATTTGGCAAACTCTACTGCTCCGTTTATGGATCAAAATCAAGACAAAATGATTGTTCTTGATTGTTTTTTTTACCTGAGTAGAAGAACAGAATATGTTACAGCTTTTTAGGGTTCATAACTAGACCAGACTCTTTTTTCTATGCATCCATTTTTGGTCTCCTTGGGCACTATCAGCTACACTCTTGTGCTTTAATTATAGCCTAATGGAGATGATATGATTGGTAACTGCACAAATTAGTGGAGCCCTGAATCTTCAAATAGCTCTTTTTCAATGGCTTTAAACATTATATTGTTAATCAGGAAATTCCACGTATATAACACTAAGAACACGGGCTTAGCACAGACAGAATCAATAGTTCATCTGCGAGTCATCTGCATTATTTTAGCCTCCACATCACCCGACATATTAGAAGACTTTAGGCAAAGAAAAGCTTTTTGAAGTGTTTTTTTGAAGAGCATATTTTTGGGAATTGTGAAGCCTTAAATAAGGCAACTTCTGCTGTGTTTTTAAATGAGAGAACAACTTTATATTCATGTGTCAGTGTTCACCTGGTAAATTAAGGCCTAATCCTGTTTACATATTGGAAATATTCTTGTTGTTTGATCTAGTTTTTGCTTTGAGTGATTCAGTTTAGTTTTGACTTCTCGTCTAGCCAGAGTTTCCCTTCCCTGTGAGCAAAAAAATGAAGGGTCAATTGAAGAAAATGAAGAAAATTGCAATTTAAATATTCATAAGGCTCTTTGTCTTCCCCCTCCCATTTGTGTCAGAGAGAGATCATGCTATTCCACTGTGGATTTTGGCAATTACCTCTCATTGTAACCTCGGCATGTCCAAAGTCACCTCTGTGCTCTAGAGAGGCAAAAGCAACCTTAACATAATCGTGAGGTTAGATGAGCATGCCAGCTGATTGGATACTGCTGAAGCTGACATCTTTTCACTGTTGTTGAATTGAAGCACACGGCTGCATTGTCTACAACAAATTATTCCCACTGTCATGGCTGGGCAAAAAACATGAAATGATATTGTGTAATTGTATGTGCAGCTCTGGCTAAATGACACATTTTGAATGCCAAACAGAGTTTCGAGAAGAGGAGAAAGGATTTTGTTTTCCTTTCACTCACTCCTGATTTTGTTTTTACTTGAGCATTTCTTTTTAAAAATATGATGTACCTTATAGTGACAGCAGTGCCATCACAGCTCAGACAGGAAGTTGGCAAAAAGCTTCAGCTAAAGGCCAAAGCTGGCAGCTCTGTCACAGTGTGGACCGCAGGGACCCCCCCCCCCCCAGTGTCTCTGTCTCCCACTGCCAATTATACAATCCATGCAATTGAATTATGCCCTTGATTGGTATTATTAGCAGTTGTTGTGGGATCCAAACATTGGTTTTGATTAAGGTCAGTTCACAGGAATGAGTGAATGACCAGCTCAGTCTAATTGATGTGCAACTAATTTAAATCTGTATCATCATGCATTGCAACACAAAAGCCACCTGTGAGCATTCATTCCCATATACCATGGCTTAGTTGGGCTGTTGTAGGTACATTAAATACAGGTTTAATTAAATACAGACAGCAAACCAATTTATTTTCTTTAAATCGATTTAGAGATTTACAACGATTATTTATCTCAGAGATGTTTTACCTCAATATAAAACTTTAATCTCACGAAATATCAGAGCCTTTGTTATTTCAAATTTACAACAAACATTCATTTCCCCTTTTCCCCTGGTGCATGACAAACATTTTTTTAAAGAAAATGTAAGTACAACAATCAGAAAATCTAAATATGGAGTAGGAGAAAATTGCATAAAAATATGAATAATATAGTAAGTGCAAAAGTGTGCAAAACTATCCAAATAAATGTGCAAAAGTGAACAGCATAAAGTATACAACCCACCAGAGTCTCAGTTATACTTGCTGGCGATAAAATGTTAAAGTAAGATAGCAGTTTGATCAGTTTGTAGAGTAGGAGCATCACTTTATCAAAGCTTTAAACTCCATGCTCAGTCAGGTTTTACTCATTAAAATGTCGTGTTGACACCAGATGGGAAACAGAATGACTGAATCTGCCGTGTTAACTCATACTCCAAAACAAGTCTAAATTCATAATCTGAAGCACTCTTTTCTCTTTCTTAATCATGCCCTTCCTCTCTCCATGCCTCTCAGTCTCTCTCACAGCTGATTTGGTTCTAGTTTGTGTCACAGAGCTCTCTCAGTGGGAGTGAGGAGCAACTTGGCAGAGTGCTCCCTTTCAGTGGAACGCCCCTCAGGTCCCTGCATGCTCCACTGGTTCACACCCTGACACAGTGACACCCAGTGTACACCTCCACTGTAGGTGGGTCAGAGCTGGCACTATGTGGGTCAGCCTCCACCTCCCTAAGTGTGAACTCAGCCCCACCAGGAAGTCTTGCTCTTTTCCTCGTCAGTTATTTGCTTTGCTCTCCACTGGAGGCTGCTTCCTCTTTCTTCCCGCCTGTGAGGCAGATCGTCGTCTAAAACTGTTCACAATCATCGTTGGAACGCTGCAGCACACTGACTCAGAGCGAGCGACAGCGATCTACACTTAGCTGACCTTTTGTTGTTGATGTAGACCAGCTACATCTCTACTGGCCAAAGGAGGCATGTGTCTGTCTTCTTCTTCGGATCTAAAACACATCAGTGTCTTTCTAGATCCTGTGATTTTGGTTTCACGCATTAACATTTATTTAAGTTGTATTTTTTAAGACACCAAAAAATCTAAAAGGTAGACATCTGCAAGCACCTCGTTTTCCTCGCTCATATTCATCTTAACAAAACTGCCGCTGCACTTTATCCATGTTTAATCCCCCTCCTCAATCCTCCATCACACTTCCCCTCTGCGCTCTCACATAATAGGTTGGAGTGCCTCGTGACACAAAATTGGTTTAGCCGGACTATTCAGCTTAATAGCCGTATGGATTGAATAGACAGTCTGCAGAGCATTTTGATTCAATTCCAACTTTACTCGTCTTCTTTTAATGAATTAAAGGGAAAAAGCAGCATCCAGTGGATTACGCCTGAATTGTCTATTTCAAAGGATCCAGCCCGGTTGGTAACCTGGGCTGGAAGTTTACTGTTCACTCGTTCCTAGCTCCAAATTCAATTCATACAATTACATTTAATCCAGTGCAGGTAGCACAGAGAGGTTTGATTAAAAATGTAACAATAGCTTGACAGGAAAATCGAGTTAACAACATGGCTGCCTCAGTCAATCAAGTGCCGGGCTGTGGAAACTCATCAGCGTCCCGCTAAGGGAGCCAGTGTTTGTGTGTGGAGGTGCATGTGAGTGTACATGCCATCTCAGAACAGTAGATAATCCACATCCTGGACGAGTGCAAGCTGCAGTCTTCCAGAACAGTGCAGAAGGTAATTACAAATTAGGCCAGTCCTTGGATCATGAGGCGGGCAGCATTCTCCAGTGCATCCTATCACCCAACACTCTGTGGCCAAAACAGGCTTAGACCGAGTGAACAATGACTCAGACCTCCCCACTGTTACAAAAAACGCAAGCAGGCGTCCTGCTCTAGGCCTGCAGGGGACTGCTGTTTGTCCTTGGTGCACGGCCTCCCGGTGAATTAACACCAGAGGTCAGTGCAAACTGATGATATAATTCAAGGGACTACAGTATGTGATACTGCTACATGCTACACAAGTCAATCAAAAACTTGTCAGCTCACATGTAGAATAACTGACATGTGGGACCCTTCTCAGCACACTTTAAGTACGGGAATAAATGTCCATCTTCATCCAAAGACACTTCCTACACAGGCAGGTAGTTTCTGACGGTAGACATCTCTGACAGTTTTGATAATGATCATCGAGCTACATGCGTGCGTCTCGTCCCCTGACAGGACGTATGGCATGAGAGCTTGTAGAGCTTTGAGCCTGTGATCGCTCTTTTGTTTGGCAGAGAGTATTTGAAAATGTGTGTGAGGAAGCACGTGATTATTATTTTGAGCGTGCGGGTGCATAATGCCGCCTGTCTTCACGGTCATCAGGGCTGATGATGTGTTCAAGGTGGCACGGCAGCTCGGGGACGGCGCCGGGCGAATGCAGAGGGGAATACCAGCCATGGAGACGTTCTAGTTCATGAAGTGTGCAAATCAGGCGGCAGGGGAGGAGGGGGGCACGGAGATTAGAAGGGAATGGAATAGCCAGGCCAGGGCCAGACCACCTCATATGGGAGGAAAGGGAGAGGGGGGGATTAAGGGACGGAGAGGCAGTGAAGGGCAGCAAAGAGGAGTAATAAAAGTATGGACAGAAAGACAAAGTGAAGAGGGGGTCCAAAGAGAAAGTGTATCTAAGACTCCGAGCACACAGTTTAGCCTCCTCCTTTTCTTTGGGAAGGCTAGTAACAGCATGAATGAACAACACCATGCGTTACACACTCTGCTTGCGTCAGAAGTGATAAACAAGTCTTTGTACCAACTTGTCATGCGCGTCACTCCGGCCTTGGGGGAATACAAAATAAATAAAGAAGAATAAAAGGTATTTGTGCTCCTTAACTGTGGTGACTTTTCCAACATTGTGCCTTCAAATGAATCTTTGTGTGCTCACTTCTCCCCCCCCCCACACAGACTCCTCATCCTCTTTGTCCGTTACCATGGCAACAGGAGTTGAGGATTTGGTAGCTTTTTAAGAGTTGCCAGCATCCGCAGACAAGTTCTTGGATCTCTTAGCACCTTTTTTATTTTTAAGTAAGTGTTTTTCACCCCTTTCAACCTCCTGTCTATTTTTCCAGGAGTTTCCTGGTGATTTTCAAGTAACCAGATTAGTGTGAAGAGCAGTGTTGAAGTAGCAAGGGCACGAGCAACGCCAACAATGATGTCTGGCAATCCCACACCGCTAAAACAACAAGACACCAGGAGCATTTTAATCCGCTCGCACGACTTAACTCACACCCTGCGCAGAAACCTGCAGGAAATATATTTACTATCACACCCTGTGCACTCGCTGGATACAGATGTCCTCTTAAGAGCCACTGAAGAAAAATACACAAGTGCTTCTGAAAGGTTATATTCTACTTCTCCAAAATCATAATGCATTCATACTTATAACAATTGCATGAGCTCCGAGTATATAAATCCAAGCTATTACTCTTTAAAGGTCAAGCAACTATGTTTTTTTGTATTATTATTATTATTATCATGGCATGGCATGCTATCTACCTACTCAATTTGAAGGCCTGACTAATATTGTTAATATTTTTGAGTGATGATAATGAGTGTTTTGTTAATAAGAAAGTGGAACTAAATGGGCAGATCGGCTGAGTGATTCTGTCTGGGTGAGTGTGTGTGTTTGGGGATGGTATGTGTAATGGTGCTTCTCTCTATTAGATCCCATGATGTAATCCATCTTCTGGATAATTAGCAGTAAGGGGATAGAAGGGAGGAGGTGGAGGAGCTGGCATGCACGTTATAGATGAAGGCACTCTACAGGCCTTTACCCCGATGGAGGGTGTGTTTAATCGATGTGTGGCATGTTAGTCCCTCATGATGAACGCAGTGGCTCTGATTGCTCTCACATACTACTTCTTTAATATGCAATGGTTTTAACATGTCAATAGAAATAAAAAAGTGAAGCTACACATAAGCTAGCTACTGATGTACAGTGGTTTCATGTTTTTAAGCAAGCAAGTGGACTCATGCGTGTGTTTCTGAAGGATTAAAACAGGCTGCCATACTAGTTATGGTGTCTTATTCTATGTTTCTATCTTTGCTTATTTGAAGACATGTGCTTGAAAAAGTGCCATACTTTATGACACTTAAAGTAAGCGTGGGTAAAGCATCAAACCCATCATGGACACATTTAGTCATTCACAAAATGCATTTGTGCACACAGTGGAATGAATATGCAGTTGACTGCTGGTACTGTGTGGTTTATAGAGTACAGAGTGGTTGTATAATTTAAGGTTGAGATAAAATAAAACTTTGAGATTCCCTGAAGACTTTGGGAACACCACGTAGACAGGAAGTGGACTGAATGTCAATGCAATGCCTCCAGTGCAATTACTGCTCCACGCTCCATCGTGGGTCCCTTAATTGCTCCAAAGAGAGCTCTCTGAATTTCTGATTCGCATATTGCCTCGTGCTCACTGGCGCCCAAACTCCAAGTAGAGGCTGTCAGCGTGTTGGAATCAGAGGTATTACTGGAGCCTGAGATTAAATAACTGCACACAGACACGGTGCTGACCAATGCCAAAATAAGGCTGCACTGGGAATGCACAGCTTGTTTCCTTTTTCCACAAATGTCTAACAACAGGTGCACTTTAGGTCATCTATATTTAATTCGAGTGGCTATCACAGGATGGTGAATGTAAATTAAAGTGCGCATTTGTTTGCGGTTTTGCCGACAGCAATGGCCAATAACGTTGCCCTAGCTTTTGATTAAAATCGAGCTGCTGCTTTCTTCAGAACATACTCATTAAAATACAGTTCATGACTGTACGTATGTGTAGTCACTCGCTGTTAGGGAATAATTCTCCTAGATATCCACCTTTTGCCCTTTGACGTGTATGACCAACCCTGACGTCTGTTATCTCCCTTAAGGAATGGGCTGCTTCAGCCATATGTTGTTGTTACCAGTTTTTGACCGGGCAACTCTCGGTCACAGATGGTTTATTGTTGTGGGTACACTGAAACACTTTTATTTATATATTTATTTGATGGGGACAGTGCACATTGATTGAAATTTCTGTAAATGTGCCAGAGTTAACCAACAGGCTATTTTTCGTCTGTAGTCCCTGGACAGATGTTGAAAGTCATCCTAAAAACAAAAATTCACTTCAAATAACAGGTAAATACAATCAGTAAAACAACATTCAACAGAGATGCTTATATTATGATAAAAGCATATATAAAAACATAAAAACAAAACTAAAATACATATTCTCAAAGCAGACAGATAGCAACAGGTCAAGGCACATTGTAAAGTGCAGATTGTGTCAGTGTTGACAGAGCTGACTTTCCACTAACCATGTTTTTAAGTTAGATTTAAATAAACTGCAGGTGTTTTGTTCTCTAATCTTTACTGGGATTGAGTTCCACTGTTGTGCAGCTTTAAAAGAAAAAGAAGATTGGCTGAATGAACTCTTCCTTAATGGAACAACGCAGTCTCCTCTTGTTGCAGCTCTTGTTGACCTAGTTACAGGTGTGCGTATGGTGATAAAATGTCTGGGCGGAGGTGAGGTAAGGCCGTGTATTATTTTGCACATGAGGCAAGCATTTGCATATCTCATTACATTTTCCCAGCTCAACAAGTTATATTTTGGGTTTGTGGACTACAAGGTGTGAAATCTTCGAGACCATAGGCGTCAGACCCAAGTGATTCCGTGTTCCCAGCTGTTTAGTCTATCTCCCCAAATATGTTGATTACAAAATAGAACGCGTAACTGTTGAGATTAATGTATTGTACAATTTTTTATCCATACTGTAATTTTAGGATTTCTTGTTGCATTTACGGTGTACTCTTACTGGGTTTTCTTCTATGGAATTTTTCTATGCATCCGTCTCCAGAAACTGTCTGTCAATTGATAAAAAGTTTTATAGTTCTATATTTAGTCATTGTTTCCTCGTCATCTATTTCAGGGTAATTGAATTTCAAGTCACACATGAAGAAATATTTATAACTTTTGTTGTAGCTATAGTTTTGTAACATAACGGTAGTTAATACGGCTTTTAGCGTCATAAGTCAGTATTTTAAATTGCGAAATGCAAAAATTACCAATAATTTGCAGCCATTTACTACTCGTTTTTACAGTTGTAAACGGAAAATTCTCAACTCCTAAACGTCCAAAAATCCACAGTAATAATACCTGACAATCCTTTATAGTGAAAACTTATTAGTCCTATCAGTAAATAATATAAATAATAAACATAATAAATAATAGGAACGTTCTTACCTTTCATCAGTAGTGTTTGTCTCAGACGACCCTGTTTATCAAGGGTCATTGTCACAGGGAACTGTTACCAATATATGTTCTTCACAATAAGTCAGTGTTCTACGTCTTTTGGCCAAGTTTCGTCATAAGTTACAAACCAAGTTCTAATCGATTCCGACGCATTCGTATTTGTACTGTCAGTATACTAGACAGAGGTATCTCCGACTTAGTAATACAATAGCAACAATAGTGTATCGAGTAGTGGACGGACTTTGTCGCACACAGGAGATGACTACTAGAAGATCATTAGTATATGTAGGACAAATGTATGTTGTCGATGCATCCTGTTAAACAATGTACCACGATGAGACTATAATCTCTCGGTGTAAGACATAAAATGGTTGTACATGACAGAATTTTCAGACAACCTGAACCTCTGTTAAACCTTTTTACAAAGGAACAGAGAGCTTTGAACACGTCTGGTACAAACTGAAATTTCGTTGTTCATTAATATAACATAAACCATGGATAATACGGTTGAATTTATTCTTATCAGGTCGACCGTATGAATATGAGGACTGATAGCTCATTTCCTGTAACAATTTTTGATTTTCCACGTGAGTCACATCACTACGGGTGAAGTAGTATAATCTAAGGTGTGTCTTGGTGGGTGTATTTCTCAAGTGTTGACATTTTGGTTAGTCTACTTCTCCTTTTCACCTGTCTTTATGAACTTCTGCTTATTTCCTTTCTTTTGCTAACTGTTACGTTTGAATCAAGCTTTCGTGTAAAAGTGAAGACTGGCGGTACTGTTTCTCTCTTCTTGACTAAGCATCACCTCTTAGTTTTCATTATTGCTCGAGGCTAATAGGTTATCTCTTTCGTCACACGTGCAGACACACACTCTAAGTTGTTTCGGCTAGGCACTCTTCCTCTCTCTCTTTACGGTAGAATCGGTCCTCGCACCCTCCGTCTCGACGGTATTATGAACTCTTTTGCGTAAACCGTTGTTTCTCCTTGGTCCACATTATTTTGAGTACTTATTTATACGATTCCGACCTTAACTAGTAATCACGAACAGACCCCCTCATATATACTTTTTTCCTCCTACTTATCTCTCGAGACGCTAAACTACTCACCATAACTTCGTACCTTCTAGGAATGTCTCTCCGAGAGATAACGGTCACTATTGTAACTCGCGAAAATTGACCGTCAGAGTAATGACAGACAGAGACGAGACAACTCATAAAGGGGGGGGTTTTGACGTTGTATTTGAGGACTCAATATTAACCTCTAAAACGACCCATACATGAGAAGATAAGGATCGGAATCAAATAGTTCAGTATGAAATACTTACTCGTTACGTAATGCTAATTTTGTACTCGGGTAGGAGGATATGTAGTGTCAAGTGTGTACGTCATGAACCGACCTGTATTATACGAGGACCCGAGAGCAGAGTACCGCACTACTTCCGGTCCCTTGTTTTCCAACAGAGACGACTCCTCACCTCGTCGAGCTGAGAATTAACCGTCGAGACCTAGTCTCTCCCTAGGCCCGACTCCCCGGCGTCGAGGTGCGTGGTGATGTAGGCCCTTGCGTCCCCACGAGGACAGACAGAACCCAATTGCTGAGAGGGAAACTGGGGAGGGTACTCAAGTGCTTGTTCATGGAGAGACCTCGGTTTATGTATCACGTATGTAAGTGATTCGTACATACACGCGCTCACAACCCCTTTGAAGTCACCATCGTTACGTCACCCTCAGTGGCTGAGTCCTCTCCTCTGTGCCCTCTCTCGACGTCGAACCTACAGTTTGTGACTACCAAATAAAACCCTCGAGCCCGGCCTCTTAAGTATTTTTGTTTCAGGTCTCAGTCTCCGAGACTGAAGTTCCCTCTCAACGGTGCAGTTAAGACTTTCTCGGGAGAGAGTGAGCTATCTGGAAACGTGTAGTTAAGACTTCTCGGAGAGAGAGCTATCTGGAAACGGTGCAGTTAAGACTTCTCGGAGAGAGAGGCTATCTGGAAAATTGATCNTGGAGAAAGAGATGTCCTGTATGGGTTGATTGTTGGTAATGCCTCGGGGTTCCGGTGGGCATGTAAACAAATGCATAATGCTGCGCTATACTTTGCGGCCTCACCCGGTTGCATAGCGACGCTTATTGTTTAGGTGTCTTTTAATAAGCAGGTAGTCCTATCATTAGCTAGAACTAGCTAGATCTGATCGGTATGGACATAAACGCGAGTAAAGTCTAATCTGACGGGAGAGAGATCAGCTGCTGCTGACGAGTCGACACGCAGCTCTGCATGATCACATGCAGCGGTGAGCGGAACAAAACACACTTCAGGTTAGAATATCACACGTAGCTATTTTAATTACCTCTCAAACTACCGTAACTAGTTATAGATATGTTTAGTTTTACTGTCGGGTCACTCATTACTGATCCGCAAGCTGCATGATACTGACGGACTGTCAGGGTCAGGCTGTCAGCGCTCCGTTTATTATTCCCGTATTATTGCAAATTACTGTACACTTTTGAATAGTTAATCTACAATAATTTGTTTGTTTAATATCGAATCATATCAATTTGTTTTAAAGCTCAATAAATAACAAAGAAGACCTTTGACCGGCACTAAATATTCTAACGGGAACTCTGCTACAAATCAAACGTTTGGCAACACTTTGGATTTTTCAAGAAAGACGGTCAACTTGAAAAATTGCTCGCAAATTGTAAACGATGCTGTGCCGCTTTAAAGTACACAAGTAGTATGAGGAACTTAGCGACGCACATAAAGAGGCGACATGGGGTCTGCGGCTGAAAAGAAAAACCTGAAAGCTAGACATACGAGTTAAATCACTCAGTGAGGTGTTCTGTCAGAGAGAGTGGTGTTTAGTTTACAGCAGACTGTGACTGCCAATAATAGTTTAAATGTCTTCCTTACAGTAAGCAGTTATGAAAGAGCTGTTTGTGAAAGGTTATTTGTATTCTTTATTGTTCATATAGAAACCACTGCTTTCTGCTCACTGGTGAGTTAGCCTATGAATGAGTGTTAAGCACATCAGGCTGGCAGCTGTATGAGCATTGCACTATGGTAGCTGTTATTTGCACATTGTTAATCCTGGGCAATGCATCCTTAAATTGTTTAACTTTGAGGTGTTATAAAATTGTACTTTACTCTGGAGACAGAGAACACTACTATACTTGTGAAAAGGCCAGTTTGTGAAAGGTCCAAGTGTTTTTTTTACGGTAAAAAATAAACAGCATGATGGGATGCGCAGTACTAGTAGAGAGAACCAAATATATAAAGCACTTATTTGTTAATTTATGATTTGCTGCATATAAGGAATACAACAAAATCCTCTGTCGTACCATATTGAATTGTATCATTATTTTGCATCGTATTGAATCGCATCATATCGCCCCGAATTGCATAATGTTGAATCAAATCGTATTGAACTGTATCGCAACAGGGGTGAATTGTATTGTATCGTATCGCCTGGTGTTTCAAAGGTATCGTTAATGTATCATATCGTGGCAACGTATCGAGATGCGCATCGTATCGGCCTCAGTGATGGAGATGCACATCCCCAGTCTGAACTGCTTCTTAAAAACTTGATTAGTTTTCCCATAGCATGATCACTTGTCATTCACCATCATTTTCTTCAAATTTAATTTTAATAGTGCTTTTAAGTTGTAACGAGCTGTTCTGAATGTCTTTTTTATTTTTATTCAAAGCTTATTTTGTCTCTTAGACTGCCCTGTTAATAGAAATGTGTGCATGTCTTTGTGAGTGGCAAACTGAGAATTGGGATTGATAAAGTTGGCCCACTGTCATTGTTGTTGGCAAGTTTCCTAAGTGTACGTTTTATCAGCTTATTTTAACTATGTGAGAGCATGTGTTGTCTAGTTTGTGAAGATCTTTCTTAATTTGCATGTGTTTTAGCACATTTTCTTTCTTTATATTTCAATAGTTTTCTGAATCTGCGGCCCTTTTCCCTAATGAAAATGTTTCTGGGCTTTGTAGCCCATTTGTACTTGTCGGCCACCGTACTAAACGCCAACGAAATATGGAGTGAGGCAGAATATCTTGTTAGATAAAACCATTAATGGTTTTCACAACATTCTTAACATTTTTTGGGATTTTAGATTTAAAATATAAAACTAATGTTAGTGTGGCCTAGTCTTTATCTGCAGCTGTGTAGAAATCCCAGCTTTAGTCACTATTAATATGCATGCAAAAATAGAAGCTAATGAAAGAGACCATGATGGTATCTAACAGAGTGTCCTACCATGGTATGAAGGTAGCTGCACATCTGCAGCAGACACTCCAGCGTCTCCATCATCTGCTCCTGGCGCAGCATTTGGAGTCTGCTTTGACTCGGGGTCATGCTGCTATTTAGCTGACGTACGGTGGCCTTCAGAGCCACAGAAGCGCACTGGATGACGCTCATTTCTGAGAAAACACACACATTACTATATTTTTTAGACTACATCCACTCAAACAGTCTTCAACTTTAACATCTAAACATTCCTAAACCTATCTGTAAAATGGTAACTGACAAGAAGAATTATATGAACTTATTCGCAGGATTTATTTTTATTTTGGTTGAGTCAACTACTTAACTTGACACAGATACTGAATGCCTGATACTACAGCTTTCATGCCATATATTGATTTGACTTGTTCGTTTTATAATGCCAATTAAGTGATAGCATGCATTATTGTCAGTATGTTACAACAAAGTGGGTTTTTGGAAAGAATTGGAAAGGTGACAGTATTTACCGTAGCTATCAGTGGCTTCGACGTCGACATACACACCATCCATCATTGTGTGTTTTAGAACCTATAAGGAAAACATAAACACTAGTTCAGGATAGAAGTTCACACACACAATGTACTTTACTTGAATATTTACATTTTCTGCTGCTTTATACTTCTACTCAAGACGGAAATATTGTTTTTATTATGTAAGAGAAGTCGACTGCACTTTAATCTATATTAATACTTTTAATTCAATACTTTTACTTTAAATGAAGGATATTAAGACTATGGTTCTTCTACTGTTACTATATAATGATTGTGAAGACTTCCACCACAGGATATCAGTGGTGTTGTTCACTAAGAGTGGATCGCAAGGAACGCACACCTGGCGTCTTCAGATGTCTGGAGGCGTCTGCCTAATACTGACAGTATTATTGCTGTTCAGTTACATCAGTCAAATCTGTTTTTTGTACAAGACAGTAAGGGGCAGATACAAATTAATAAACAAATACCACTTTGTTTTTGACTTGGTGAGTCACCATAATACAAATACTGTGTGTTTGTTGACCCTTATAATGTTGTTCTGCTTTCTACTGTATCTGCGGAGAACACGCCTGTCTTGCCAAACAACATCTACAGTTTGCACTTAGAATGTGCTATTTCATAAACACAGTTGGAAGAAAAAAATCTATCTTTGTCTCTATTAGATTACCTTATTTGTGGCAGCCTGTCAGAATATTAAAGGGGCCGTATTATGATAATTTTCAGATTCATATTTGTATTTTGTGCCTCTAGTGTGACATGTTTCCACACTTTAATGTTAAAAAAAAAACACTTTAGTTTTTCCCACAGATGAGACGCTAGGAAATGTAACAATAAGCGTTATTATACCACGATCATACCACAAATAAAATCTAGTTCTTTGAAAAACAGTGTGACGCATAATGACAGGTTACCCAAGTTGCTCTTTGGCTGCACCCATGAGAAATTAATGACTTGCTGTACAATGTGTTTAACAGAACCGGCTCTGTTGCTTTTTGTCACATTTGTTCCTCTTATCAGTTGACAGATATACTACCTCGCGCACAAATAAAAGCCTTCCAGCCATAAAAGCCTAAAACAAAGATCTGAATAACTTGTTTGACTCAAAGTAACCTACGTCTGAAATACCTTGTGTCTCATGACAAACAGGAAACCCCATCATTACCACAGTTTAAGAGGGTATTATTTCTAATTTTCAGGTTCCTATTTATATATGTTTTCTCTACTGTGACATGTTTCCATGCTTTAATGTTCAAAAAGGTCTTTATTTTTCTCATACTGCCTTTGCTGCAGTCCAGTCTGCTCTGATTGGTTAGCTGGCCGGCTTGGTTGTGATTGAGCAACCACTAGAGATGTCCCGCACTTTAGCTTATCACGTACGACTTCCTTATTCATGGGAATGGACAACCATTCAAGCCTCTCTACAATTATGGTGGGAATTTTGGGATTATAGCCTTTGCAGACCATTCACATGCACAAAGAAATATACAACTCCCAACAGGAAAGGGAAAACCCCAACAAGCTTAATAGGTCCTCTTTAGAGATGAAGGTATGCTCTCACCTCCAGGACTCTGATGTAGCCTTTCTCAGCACTGAGGTGCAGGCAGGTCTTTCCTAGGTTGTTGGTCTCATTAACGTTGGCCCCGAGTCGGATCAGATCTGCCACCATCAGGTGCTGGTTGTGCTTTGCTGCATGGAGCAGGGCGGTCTATGAACAGAGAGTTACAAACATTAATGAGAGAATGTGACTTACTTGCTAATTGGACATAAATAATTGAGTATACAATATGATCCAATCAATCTTAACAACCCACCTGTGGCATAGATTATTTTAGAAGCAGAGTGTGTTGATTTGCATTGCAGAAGGTGGAGAAGGTATTTATGTCATTATTCTTTTAGCACATTAGTTCTTAAAACCTTAATCTTAAACATGTATTTTACAGAAAGTATAAGCATAAAAGTTCCGATTGTCCAGAATTTGTTATGCAATACAATACAGACAGTTAGGCTAATCTTGCACCCCTTGATATTTGTTTATGTTTTTTTTTGCATTAACAAGAGATGTAAATCTTATAGTACCATTCCATCAGAGTCTTTTAGGTCCAGGCTGTTGAGCGCAGCCATCCTCTTTGCGATAGCGTAGCCTAGCGCCCTCTTCCCGACGCATACCACTTTATGGAAAGCTCTGAAAGAAACATCAGACATTAAAAAATGACTTCACACTATCAGTATTTCCTGACACCAAAAGGCAGTCCTGTAAAAGGGTAACAGGTCTGAACCTGGGTTATATAGCATGTGGTTAGCGGAGGTATTTGGAAAAGCCATTTTTGCTTCTAATTACAAGAAGCCTGCGGCCTTCAGCGAGATCAACAAGCTGAACAACGACAACAGGTCTTTTTTCACAGCAGATGTTTTGACTTGGCAAAGAAGAAAACAAGGATGGGTGTAACAACTGTAGTAACAATGTGATCAAGTGTCACTTAAGGTAAATAAGGTGTGACATTTAGCAAACATGCACACTGCCAGGAGGTGAAGCAGCTAAATAGAAGTGAGCCATCATCAGTCTCAATAATGAATACGGTTTTATCTTTAAAGAGCAAACTAGGATCAGCTTTTCATTATTAAGACGCCACACAGGTTAAATAAAACCTTTGCACTACCAATGGATAAAACATATTGAAAATGTTGACAGCATGTGGACTATTAGCCGAGTTTCTTCTGTGCCCCTTGGGTCTTTTGGGGTTTACTTTCTTATTTTTCAAATGTCACAATTGTAACTAAATGTAACTTGACTATTAAAATACCGCAATGTAAATTGCGTTGAGTTGTTATTATTTAAAAATATGGCCCCTACTTAAAGTGGACCTATCATGCTATATTTGAAATATATATTGTAGGGCCATACCTATATAAAACATGTCTGTGAAGTTTTTTTTTCAAAATACCAAACAGATCACCCATTGTAGCCATGCCTCATTCTGTTCAAACCCCTCCTTTGAAACCCTGTTAGAGAAACGCGGATCTTGGGTCCTTTGCTTGAAACAAAAAAAGAGGAGGCGGAGCTAATGCCTGATCAGAATTCTTTTTTAAAAACACATGTACTCTACAGTACAGGTTAGCGCTGAGTGTTAGCGAGGCTTGCTAATGTAAACAAATACGAGATTACGTCCAAAACACGTCAGGCATTGTTTCTGATAGCAACTTTCTGTGGGTCTGCCGCCGCTATGACGTCACAGTGGATGGAAATCTGGATCAGCTCCGTTGTAGCCCCGTTTTTAGAGATTTGGGTACGGAGGAAAAGAGAGGGGGTTGTGTTTTCCCGACACTTGGTGAGTTCCCTGACACACATTCATGTATAAAAGACGTACAATAGTGCATTTTGCATGATAGGTCCCCTTTAAGAAAGTTATCTGCTGGTCTAACAATGGAAATTTGTATCGACAATTGATGCTTGGATTTTCATTTTCACCGCCAACTCAACTGCATCAGATGATAAAGATGACGCATGATGGCTGACTGGGTGTTGTAGTAAAATACGCGTTGTCTTGTTTTGTTTGTTCAGAAGTGCTCATTTGATCAATTTTTCTAAGAATATTTACCAAATAATTCCTTTTTTTGTGTTAAAGTTGGCACCGTTATACATCAACACCAATTATTCGTACGTGTAAACCAACTTGGCAATAAACCCAACTCTGATGCTGATTTCCAAATACATTTACAGCCACTAAACTTACGTCCTGCCGTGTTCATCGGGAGCGAGCAGTACGGCGTTTGAGACGTCCATGAGCTGGCTCTCCTCTTTCTTAAGCTGAGCCAGGAAGTAAGAGGAGTTGTTCAGGTTCCAGTCGTGGTTCTGAGGGTCGACACACTCCTCTCTTCTTCCAAAGTTTCCCATGCTGGAAGGCTGGAGGCTGGTGTGCATGACGCCATCAGGGGACAAGTTATGCTGGTAGTCCATTGGGAGGGGGGAGTAGCTCATGTAGGACTGGGGGCTGGGGATCATCTCATCAGAATCATCACTGTTATAGCCTGGGAAACGGTGAGAGGATGTGGCATGTAAGGACTGGTAATAGATGCAGTTATTATTCGACTTAGTTGAATACTCAATGCTGATTGGTCAACTTTAAACATTCGGAGGTCTGCTATTTTTCGCTAGACTGTTGCTAAGGAGGATTAAGTGACTATGTGCAGTCATATCAATCCACAAAGAGAAGTCGGGTCAATTTAAAATACATTTGTTTCCTCCGTCAGAAACACCTTGGAATTCTTCTCAATATTATTTTGTATTTGTGGAGAGGAACAAACCTTTGGATTCATGGTTTAACTATCCCGCAGACGAAAAGAAGGGAAAAAGAGCGCAAGAGAAGGAAAGAGGTTAAATGACAGAGTGCTGGACATCAGAGAAATCAACAGAAGAAGGTAAACACTAAAGGGAATGGCAGAAGAAGACAGACAGGAACACTATGGGCTCTGGCAGTGTTAGAAGACGGGTTAATGGAAAAGAAAATGTGAACAGACTTGAACAGTTGCAGAAAAAGCTTGATCAGTTCTGCCATCATTTTATTTTATGTTCCTGTGCCGCAGCAGAATGGACTACTTCTTCATAGCGAAACAGTACGATAATTTTAAAATCAATCAAAGTAATTAGAAAATCAATATTGTAAGTAGCAGGGTAATAATAGCATGTTTATCAAGGTTTCCATGACTTACCAGTTGTAGAGGACATAAGAGGTGGCGGGGAGTGGCAGATGCTGCCAGTCCTGAGGTCCTCCTCCAGCACCTCCACGATAATTGCCAGCTCCTCCAGGCTCTGTGTGGAGCCTTTTCTCTGCGAGTGGTATGCACAGTTATATAAACGGCTTCTTAAAACTGGCACGTGGTTTACAGCTTTCCATAAACCTGCTTCGTACACTCAACACTCACCTTGGCGGTTCGGCGTCCCCTGCGAGTTTTGACTCGTTGCTTGCCTCCTGTTGAAGAAGATGTCAAGTTCAGGGTTGAGGACTTTACAATGTTTTCCATCAAAGAAGAGTGGAATATATTTGGCCTACCAAAGGTTTTTGTTCCTTCCTGTTGGTTTATTAGCCAAACAACCTATTCATACAGAATATACACATTTTGGTTTATACGTTCATAATTCCAGAGTTGATTTGATGTTTTTACTTTTTAAATCACATCTGTAATTTCCTATTAAACCAAGATTAAAATAAATATATTTAAGTTACACACCAAAAGTTGTTTTGGCTCCTGAAGAATTTATTCCCCACAAATGATTTAAAATTTAAAATTGTTTTCCAGTCCAGAAACGCGTAAGTTCCCTTTAGTCATCATTGAACCCCAACGGAGCTATGTGGCTTTATATGTTGAGATTTCTGTTTTCCTTTGAGCCCTTGCAACTTCTCACGGTTAGATTGAAGACGTTTAAACTGTCATTTGGCAGGTTATGATGTAATCAGCTGCTATTTAAAAATAGTACTAACCCTCAAACTTCTACTCCTATTGTGAATTTCAGCTTATTAAAAGCATTTTGGTGAACTTGGCACTGAAACTGGAAGCTGTTCCTATTCAAATCTGCACACATTTTGAGGCTTAAGCTTCCAGTTATTTAGCAATGACCAGCGATTTCAGTTTTTTCTAATTTAAATGTTACTCATAAGTATTTTTGGGAGAGAAACTCCCTCTGGAGCGAACTTTGGGATTTTAGCCTTTGCAGACCATTTACATGCACACAAACGTATAACACACATTAAGATCATTCAGACACATTTGCTCTCAGACATCTCACTATACCAAATCAAGCTATTTGCTAGCAGTGTAGATAAAGAAGGAACAAACAATCCCGACACCACACCTACAGTACATTACTAACTTTAATAGATCAGGGGCCGTATTCACAAAGCATTTTATGTTACCGCTAGGAGCGCTCCTAACTCGCGCTAAAACATTTTACGTAGGAGTTTTTTCTTAAAAGTTATTCACAAAGCCGCTGAGACCTACTCATACTAAGGATAAATCACTAAGAGTGACGTGCCGTTGCTATGGATTACGTCGATTCTCGTGCATGAGTTTAGAAGCGGTCAGTACGGTGATTGGTTGTTCAGAGCAGGCGGTCTCGGTGAAACTCATCCGCAACATCCCACAAACGAGCCCACTAAATCACCGAAAAACAAGGAAATAGCCTAGGCTAGAAATGTATTCCTATCAAATAGTTATGGACAGTGCAGTTAGCAGAATACACGCATGATGACAAGTTTGTGCAGACCACGATAATGACGTTGTATATGCACGTTAAAGAGAGAGAGCAAACAATAAAAATACGTAAATTGCATTAAATCAAGGAGGCAATTAAAAGCACCCTGCAAACTATTATCCAATGAGCATATTTCCAGCACTTAAACACTTTCAATAACAGCCCATACCGCCGTTAAAGCCCCACAACAATCTGCGTGTTGATGGAATGTACTTTCTTTCTATTGACAAACACGTCCTCATCTTTTGATGGCGCAATTATTTTTATGTGCGTCCCGTCAATAGCACCGACCGCACCGGGCATACCTGCAATTGCCATGAAGTTGGCTTTGATCCTGTGTAGTTGTTGATTGTCCAAAGGAAACCGGATAAACTGTTGGATGATATGTGTTCTAGAGATCGCGTTGATGGTTTGGTTTATGGCACGGCTGACTGATGGTTGCGATATTCCTAAATCGTCGGCATTGCAAAGTTGCATTTTCCCTGTTGCTAAATATCGTAGTGTTGCCAAACATTTTATTTCCGGACTAATCGGGTTATTCCTGTTAGTCGGGGATGTTATTGCATCCCGCACTAATTCCACAACAAGTTTGATACCCTCACGATTTTGCCTATATCTCTTGATCAATTCACAGTCTTCCATTGTCTCCAAAACATTTCGTCTCGCAGCCATTTTCAGATTCTTTGTGAATAGGTCTTACTGAGTTAGGAGTCCTCTCGAGGACTTTTAAGCTCTCCTAAACTTAGGTGCTACTTTTAGGCCTAAAATACTTTGTGAATTGCTCTTAGTGAATAAAATTAGGAGTCCTACATTTAAGACTGACACGCCCATTATGTTTAGGAGTTTCTCCTAAATTCGCCAGTTAGGAGCTACTTTTAGCCCTAAGATCCTTTGTGAATACGGCCCCTGGNGGGAGAGTTGCCACGTCAATTCTGAAGAGCCTCTCTCTCGATAGACCTTTGCCACATCAATTCTGAAGAGCCTCTCTCTCGATAGACCTTTGCCACGTCAATTCTGAAGAGCCTCTCTCTCGATAGACCTTTTAACTAGTTCAGAGAGAGTAATCAACATATTTGGGGAGATAGACTAAACAGCTGGGAACACGGAATCACTTGGGTCTGACGCCTATGGTCTCGAAGATTTCACACCTTNATATATATATATATATGCCTGCACCACGTCTTTTTGTCCGGTCGGGTCTTGGAAGACCAGAAGCTGTGTGGTTCATAAAAACATTTTCTTACTCAATATGATATTGAGTAAGAAAATGTTTTTATGAACCACACAGCTTCTGGTCTTCCAAGACCCGACCGGACAAAAAGACGTGGTGCAGGCATATATATATATATATATATATATACATATGTATTTCTATACTACCAATAGAAATACATTGCTTTTTCTGTGTGACACGAAAAAAATGGGAAATCATGTTAGTGAACACGAATCAATAGATTATATTTATTTTGTGACTATTACACGAAATGCCGTGAGACTGGGTTGACTCATCAGCACTAAAGCTCCACAAAAATAAAATCAACAATAAAACAGGCCATAAATTCACTAATCATAGAGTGCATGGATATTATTATTGTTGGGGAAATATTTTCCAAGGCCCATAACTTTGACCCAGTTTATCAGTTCATACTGTCCTGACTGAGCACAGGCACTTGCAACCCTGGGTGCTGTGCTCTCAGTGTTCTGACTCCCTGTTCCTGCCTGTTGGCGTCAGCTGATAGAGGTGTTATCATTCTATCTTGTTATGCACAATGTTGATTATTCTCTCTGAACTAGCTAAACACATGGGTCTGGGGTAGAGTTCTTCAGGATTGACGTGGCAACTCTACCGTGAAGTCAGAACCTCTGGCTCTTGGACTTGTTTTGTGAATCCTCCGGCCGAAGCTCCAAAATAAACCATCAGTGTTTGACATCAAAGCTCCAGCTCTCCCCGTGTCTCCTTCCTGAGTCGGTGACTCCCACTGCATTGCTACACTGAAGTTTCCCCCCACACTCGCAACATACATGCTTTAGTGAATGTATGCACTATGTATTTGCTCCAGAGAGGTACTTGTCGGGACTCATGGGAGGGGTCAAAGGGAGAGGTCGTTAATCAAGACAGACAGGAGCACCACCCTGCGTTCCCAGGATGTAGTTGGTGCGGGGAGCTGCGGCCCCTCAGCCCGGATCCCTCTCTGATCAGAGCGCCAATTAAGAGTCGAGCTGCTCCACTCCTCAGCAGAGACAACCTTTTGTTCCCTGGCCTTTCATCACGCCATGAGACGAGAGCCCAGGAGCATATTATGTCCAGCAAGTACTGCATGTGGTGAACTGTGATGTATAGGAGGATGGGCTCATGTTTTAATCGTAATGCATTGCATCATCATAAAGTATGACATGATAAACCTAAGGCTAAGAATAGAAGAGTAATACCCAAGCAAAATCCAATTATAACTCAGGAGTTATGTTGCAGTTTTGGGGGGGGAAATAACTCAAACAGAGCAAGAACAGACAGTAATGAGACTGCCCAGTTAAAAAGCAGCTCAATGTTATCACTGGCAATAGAGAGCCTCTCTTAAGGATCTTCCATGCTTCAATACCACTCATCAAATCGCAGAGCCTCTATTCATCCTCCTTTTTTCATATATACTCCCCCAGACAGCACTAATGATCAATTCCAGCCCTCAGCATATTTATTCATGAGTGTATTACACCTGGTTCCTCTTTGTTGCCAATGCGTTTCCTCAAGTATTATGTGCAGCTCTGCCTCCCACGCTCCTGGCTAAGATGGCATTTCTCTCTTCTCCTTCTCACGATCGGCTTTGTTGAATCTCACACACAGACGTGCACTGCTTTCTCTCATTGGATAATCGGAGCTCGTTTATTTTGATTCTCCACTACGAATCAGTTCTTCTCTCTTTGTCATGGCGGTCAGAGTGAAATGTGCTTTCGAACTAAGTTTGCATTGTCAATCGTTTCTTTCTTTATTCGTCTTCAATATTTCTGTCACTTTTCCTCTTCATCTGATTGGTTTTACAGTTGTGAACTCTTTATGTGGGTGGTTCTGTGTGGAATCTAAATATGATGAAGTGGCATCACTACACTGAGTGCACCTTTTAGTTTTTACAATGTCCTTTACTCGATAGTCAAGGAGTATAAGTATGCCAGCTGACTATTCTTATTTTAAGTTGGCATAATAGGTACCAAAACTATAATTATTGTTGCTTTAAAGTCAAAACATGTCTGCCACAAGTTTCGAGAGACAAGGAACATTTTTCAAATTGTCTCCAAGTCCAATAGACTTTAAGACAGTACATGTTGGTAAAATACAGAATGTGCTCTTCTAATATCAGAGTAGCACATGATAACAAATGTCCTACGTAGCTGTGTATGTAACAGGATGTATGATTACCTAGAAGAGCATCAGGAGGACACACTGTTTCAGGCAGGTGATAGCTATGTGACAACGATTAACATAATGATTCAGCCTCTATGGAGACAGACATATGACTGTCATGTTTATTGCTTACGCAGGCCTTAGCTAATCTGAACCAAACATTGAATACTGCTTTGAACCGGTATTCTGCATCTTGTGACTGAATAACACTCTCTTGTATATAACCATGTCAAGGACACTGTTCTGGGAACTATTTGTCCCATGCAGCTCTGTTTGTGATGACTACTTCCATTCTTGCAAGGATAATAAATAATACAAATAATAAATAATAATAAATGTATCCTGATATTCAAAAGTGATATTTCCCTAACAGTCCATAATAATGACACCTAAAACACCTGCAAATCCTCAACTCTTAAAAGCAAATGTTGACATTTTTGCATCATCATTTACCGACGTTTAATAAACCATTAAAACAGTTAAATGCGTTAATTTATGACTGAATACTCGATTATTCGCATAATTGTAGAATACAATGTTTTGATATCGATGTTGTTTTCAATATTTATAAAGAAGTACACACTGAACTTAAGTTAATGGGACTTTATCTACTGCTCCTTTTGTTACTGATTTATTATCTTGATATTTTGGAAAATAATAGGTTAACTGTCTGTCAAAGACCTCTGCCTACGTATCTTTTTAAGTATCTTCTTTGGGTCAGTTCTCATGTGGCATTTACGTTGTTCTTTAGGATTTTAATGTCATATCCTATTTTTAACTATGTTATGTAATTAGAGTTGTCAAGTGTTATCTTGTCCGCTCCAGAAGGTTTTTTTTTTCCATGGTTAAATAAAGCTTAACTATTTGAATACAATAATATTGTTTCAAGCACATGTTCCTTCACTCTCTCTCAGTGTTGGTGGAATGGACTCCAAGTGGCCAAATGAAGGCACTGCCTACAGATAACATACCAACATATAATTAAGAAGCCACTGGCTTTTAGGATGCATCACATCTGTGTACATTTTGTGTGTGTGTGTGTGTGTGTGTGTGTGTGTGTGTGTGTGTGTGTGTGTGTGTGTGTGTGTGTGTGTGTGTGTGTGTGTGTGTGTGTGTGTGTGTGTGTGTGTGTGTGTGTGTGTACTCCGCTGGTGTGAGTGTGTGTGTGTGCCTGTTTCGGCTTTTAACAAAACTCCGTCTTCTTCTATCAGTTCAGTTTTTCCCTGTCTTTACTTTGTCTTTTACACTTTTCTCCCCGGCAGACTGAAGGGAGAAAGGTTGTGGTCAGTTTCCTCCCACTCATATGAATAAATGTCATTAGCCTGATCAGCAGAGAGAAAGGTCTATCGATTATTAACTTCAAACTTCAGCCTTCCTTCACTCTGAGAAATCCTGCTATGGCATCTGCTAGTGAGTTCAACCTGAAATATTGAAGAATGGCATGAATATAAGTCTCTATGTATATATCCATTTATCTATATATCCTCCCATATGTCTGCTTGACTCTCCGTCTTGATGTCCTGCAGCCATCTCCTCCCTCTGCTGTGTGGCCGCTGAAGAATATGAAGTTTTATCTGAGGCTGCCACGCTGGGGAAATATAAGTTGACTATCTATTGCATTACTGTGTCTAAGCCGCACATCAGGAGGTGATCAGATTCCCTGAGGTAGAAGGAGCAGGGGAAATGGAGAAAGGCATGAAAGAATGTGTGTGCAGGTTTGTCTTTAAGTCTAGATGTTTGTGGGTGCACAAAATACTTTTCAATAATTCCCATTTTAACAGGGGTTAGTGTGTATGTGGATCAGCTTTTTGCATACACGCAGCAATCATTGTGTTAGCGTACTGTACGTGCTTGTTAACACAAACAGGCAGGCGTCGGCAAACAGCGAATCATGTGGCTTACTTCGGTTTGATAAGCTTGCAAACACACATTCGGTTACTTTTGACACAAATATTTGCACGGAGAAGATACATAACCAAACTGAGTTTATTGTGATTTGTTTTTTGGAACCATGACAAGTTTGTTGCTGTACTGCAACTCGTGTCCTGGGATTTAAACACTTTTTTTTGGTTTGTTTTACAACAAAACATGCAGTCAGCTGAATTTTTGGGCGTAAAAAAAACGACTTGTCAATGTGACATGTCAGAGGAGAATAGCCAGAAGCGAGTCCATTTCTGTCAACGTATCAAATCTTTATCAAATCTTTATGTAGGAGAGGCAGCACAGTGTTATGATTAACAGAACAGCTTCACACAGGGCATCACTACATGGATCCATCCGGCCATTTGTCAAAGGAATTACATATAATGGTGCACATAGTCTTTTCTTGACACATTAAACCCTTCAATGCAGGCTGAGGGTCACTGAAAAGCACAGTGTTGTTAAGGTGCATTCTTTCATGTTCACACGCTGTCATTCCTGTACCATAATGCACCTCGTGTCATAGCTTTCATCACTACAAGAACATGGCAATGGGTTCAGCTTGCAAGCGTCCATACTCCACAAACCTCCGTTCAAAAGCAACTAGCGTTCGTAACTCGACGTCTTTAAACACAACTGCCTCATTCTCTGATTGAATATATATCCCCACCAATCACAAATTAGGTCTTCAACTATTTGGTTTTGCTTAATCAGAGTAAGCCTATAAAGGTTAAAGAGAGCCCAGAGCTGCAGCTTAACGGGCTTCTAACTGAGCTAGTCAATCAGCTGATCCTGAGTGACTCTGTGATGGCCAGCCTGACCATCACACTCCCCATTTTGTTTGCCATTAAAACGGTCATTACGCACGCCTGGTGAGTGTGCATATGTGATATATGTACTGTATGTTGAGATGAACTATGGATATTATAATGTCCTCTCATCTAATTTAATATTAAAAACAAACAAGAAACGTTTTTATTTTTTCATGCACCTGTCAATTGTGAGAGTTTGAGCTGTTTGATTCTCTACTTTACAATGTAATGTAACATTATATTGCTAAAAACATGATGAAGTAGATTTTTTTAAACGTCTGACTTGTACTTTCAGATTTATGGTGTGACACAAAGACACAACGCATTTAAACCTGGCATCATCCCACGTTCACATTTCTGCTGTGCAAATGTAAGCACATTTGCATATATTTAATAGGACAATGCACATTTGCACATTATATTTTGTTAAACGTCATACACAATATAATTTTCTTGATTGGGTTAATTGATTTCTATTTAGTTTAACGCTGTGCTGCCATATCATGTGACCTGCAGTATGATTATCTTAGAGATTTGCATTGAAAAGTAGAATGAATGATTATGTTTTTATTGAGCGTTTACTTAAGGTCACTCAGTTTCCAAAGGGGAGCCTCATGCTGTCGCTGTTCACTCAGCGGGGGGAGGTGAAGCCATTAGTTTTAATCAAACGTCAGTTTAATTGAGAGGCCTCCCATCTTCATAAAGATAATTAGTAGAAATGTCAGACTCTACGTGTGCTCCCCCCTCCTGTAGACCCGACCCATGAACAGCAATAAAGCACAAGGCTGGACATGTATCTCTATCAGAGGGCAGAGCCCCCATTTACTGAACAATTAGTCAGCATTACCCTCAGAGTGCCTCCATAACAGGATTACACGCTTTGAGTTACTCTCAATCAGCCCTGTTGAACTTTTATGGACCGGTTGTTTGAGTTACAGAGTAATAGAGCGGAGATGGGAGAATAAGTAATATATAGTATGTGTAATATCTTCTAAAAAGGGTTTAGTGTGCTTTCTCAAAATTCACATGAACAATTATATTTAAACTCTTGAATGGTCAGTATTAAATATAAGACATTAGAATATATAGTGGTAGTAGCAATGGCCGTACTGCATATGGGTCAGCCACTGACCACTGAGTCTGTTTAATGTTATCGATGTTTATTTATGAGCATCTGTACTTACAAACAGAGTAACTCAACTGAGAATCAACTGAAATCTAATTTAAACGCATTATTAATAGTACTGCACCACAGTACATTTAGTAATTTACAGGTTATAGTATATTGTAGTACAATGTGCATATTTATATTTTAACTAGTTTTTCTACATATTGTTATTATATTTAGTTTGACTTTATTGCTTATTCGTCTTTAACTTATAATGTATCTTTCATATATTTGATCTTTAATTGGACATATTGCTTCAACATCTTACTAAAATATCTTTATTTAATTCAAATTAATTCATTTTATATTTTATTGCACATTTTTTAACTTCGTTTATTTGTATACATTTTTTTTGTATATTTTTTATTTGTTTCCTCTTTTGAAAATGTTACTTTAACTTATGTTTTAATATATATATATATATATATCTATATATATTTTATAGTAATTTTAGATACATATTTTCATTCGTTTTCTATTTGATATCTTTCAGTTTATTTTATTCTAAAATGGAGCATCTCTCACACAACTTTATTTACACTGGAATAAACCAAGTTGTCTTATTAATTCTGAAAATTTACTTATTACATCCAAATTGATTAAATCATATTTTTCTTTGAAATGTAGTTGAAGCACAAAGTTACATAAACTGGAAGTGCTCAAGTAAAGTACTCCAGGAACTAAGTCAGCAATGACACCGGCCATATTGAAATAAAGACTTCCTACAGTGTCCCAGAGCCTCCTCAGCTGCGAGACATCCCTGTCTCTGAGCGCTGACTGATGGCTCTCTGCGGTTGCAGCAGTGTCAGGAGGATGGATGAGGTGCACAGAGTGACTGACAGATACCAGCAGCAGCAAATACACAGCCAGGGTATCTTAAAAAAGCTGAGAGTAATTGAATAATAAGCAGGATGCAGGCAGCTTTTGGAATACGCTTACAGTATCACTTAGAAACAGAGAGGCTCTATCCTGCCAACATCTTCTCTTTTGTCACTCATAGGGTTTTATTTCAGCTATGTTAAAGATATAAGTCAGAACTATGGCCGCACAATAACTGTCATTTTATCAAACCAACAATATAAAGTAGTGCAATATCAAAATTGCAGAAAGTGCAATATTTGGTAATTGCTAAATATTTGAAAATAAAGTATCATGTAACTGGAGAGAGGTCCCGGCTTACAGTATATATAAAAAAGGGGGAAACAATTGTTTCATATATATCTTTCAATAATCATGTTCCTCTTTCTATATCGTGAATCATACAGCAATTGCAATATCAGTCAAAAATAATCCCAACTATGTGCTTTAATCATGCAAAATGCCTTAAACGTACACCACACGATTATCATGCCACATCTGTTAGTGCGCTGTGACAGCTGTCACGAACATGGCTTTTAATCAGTTAAATACTTGACAATCTTCGTGCCCCAGCAATCCCACCAAATCACACGTATGGTAATAAACAGAAGTGAATTGTTATGGATCTGTCATATTCCCCAGTACAAGCGTTCATTTGGTGCGACCCACGCTCAGGGTATCAAGAAATCAATATTGCTTCCCGACGTCTGTGGCTGCGCTAGGTGGGCCTAATTGAAATATATGAGGGAGCCTGCTAAATGATCTGTGCAGGCGAGGGAGCCAGAGTG
Organism: Notothenia coriiceps; assembly: GCF_000735185.1. NCBI lineage: Eukaryota > Metazoa > Chordata > Actinopteri > Perciformes > Nototheniidae > Notothenia > Notothenia coriiceps. Next base: position 549,396 of record NW_011367963.1, on the reverse strand, counting down.
ATTGCAAACATATGGAACGGTTCCTTAGACAAGAGCAACATTTGTACAATGCTGAGAGAAGAACAGACAGAGGCACAGAGAGGAAGAGAGGACAGGAAAGAAGAGGGATGGTTTGTAATGTTCATGCAAGTGAACTCAGTAGAGATATTTCACGAGAGGTTGACAGCGTTTCATTTGAATGCTCAAGTTCGTTAGAGAGAGAGGATGATGTGGGTGTTTGCACATTGTAACACTGAGCATCCATTGTTGTCAGCCCTGACCTGTTTGTTTTGTCAGATTTGAATGACAAATATTTATTTCCATGGTACCTTCTTTCCTCCTCTTGCTCCCTCCCTCATCCATCCATCCATCTCTCTTACCGTGTCCCTCTCCTTCTAATAAGCTATTGACATTTTGCTTAGTAATGACTGAAAGAGTAATGGGTCCTGCATGGTCTAGAATGAGCAATAAGTAAAAGTGGCATTTTGCTAACCTCCACAACAGGTGGACATCCAGACTTAATCAATTCCAATTGGTCTTTTAAAGTGTGCGATCTCTTCTGGTTAAAGTGTACCAGATCCTGTGCACTGAGCTGGCACTCCACCCTGCCAGGGCTCAGTGATGCAGGGATTAGTCAGGACCATTTTGCTCCAACGTGTTCAACACAAGTGAGTCACGTCCATCAGACTTACACAGCAAAGCACACAACATGATAACGCCATTATATGCTAAGCTAACAATATGTCTGTTGTCAATTTCATTTCAAACATTTGATTCAGGATGTGCTTTCTTTTCTGGTACAATAATCAGCGGTGAAATAACAGTTGGATGTCAAGTTGGCTGTCAGCCCTTCACAAACGTTATGTTATTGTGAGTTTACTCCACTTCACAACAAGCAGGGAAGGGATTATTTATTGAGAGCAAGTGGCGATAATGTTTCTTCACTAACATAGCTTCAGGCTGCAAAAGGAGACCCTCACTGACGGCGTGAGGTTCATGAGCAAGTGCCAAGTGTGCTGATATACCTCTTTGGTTAGATAACTGGTGTGCAAGGTGTAGATACACATTGCAAATGGAAATACATTTATTTAGCCTTTATTTATAAAGGTGTAAAATCTCATTGAGACACAAGGTCTCATTTTCAAGAGAGACCTGTTCACATTGCAAATGGAAATACATATGGATGTATAAGAGTCCATGTTCAAGTGTGCAGCTTAAGAGGTGAGCTATTACTCTCTTAGTTATATTTTGACAGAAAGAAAATATTTTCTCCTCAAGATCAACAAAACCACAAAAGATAGTAGGGTGACATTTTGTTCGCTTTTCTGCCAAAGAGCAAACATTTCACTATCATGTGAGCCTTTTAAGCAGATGTCTTGGCACAAGAGGCACTTTCACACCAAGTACTTTTCCCAGGAATAGTTCCTGGAACTTTTATTTCCCCGGAACTATCTAGTAAATCGCGTTCACACCGGAATAAGTCCCTGAGGGAGGATTACACAAATGAAGCCCGCTGACGTCACTTCTTCTTCGTCTGCTTTGGGTTTACTGGCAGGCCGCAAACAACTTCACGGCGTTTACTGCCACCCGAAGTCCAGGAGCCCCCCTGGGTAAATCGCCAGAAGCGCCGACACCTCCTCATCACTCCACCGATCCCATGTTTTATTTTGTGTTGCCATAAGTTAGTCTCTCTCCGTTGGTGCGCTGGGCTAATGCTAATGCTAATAATGCTAATGCAAGGAAATAAAATGACAGCTTCACAAAAACTTTTCAGAGTTTTACGGGGCGTGGTTTGCAATTCGCCCAGCCAATCAAAAATGTGAACCTTTTTCTCCCCAGGAAAGTCCCTGCTCTCTAGCAGGGACTAAAAAGGGGTGAAAAGGTTCCCGAAAAAAAAGATCTTTTTGGTGTGAACACAACACACCAGGAACTATCGGAACTATTTCTGGGAAAAGTACTCCGGTGTGAAAGCGCCTAAGGATGGCACAAAAAAAGCATCAATTATTCATGGAGTCAATGTATCGACACGGGCATCTCTGGTAAACAGCGAGGTAAGGTCAGGACAGCGAAATCCAAGAGATGGAATCGGGATACAACATAGTTAGAAAGAGAAATAAAAAGTCTGTGTTGAACAGGAAATTAAATGTCTTGTTTGCTTTACATTTTCAAATGTTTGGCATTATATATGTGCAGCTTTTATAAAAGCAGGACATTATTTATAGGATCACATCCAGACAGAGTTGAGTGACATTCAGAATTGATTTGGTAGAGGTCGGATTTCCTTTATATGCACTAATGCAGGAGGATTGTATTTCCTACTTCAAATCTTTCTCATTCAACCTGCCTCTACAGACTGGTAAGTGTTTGGAAGCAGCCGAGTGTGTACAGATGTGGTAATCCATTTGTTTAAATACATCTGACATGTTCATTAAGCTGCTAAGCCACACACACTCACATTCTTCCCTTTTTGCTCTCAGTCCTTCCACCAAAAGCTGCTTTTTCTTACCGCATTGAGACGGTAATTACCATGCAGTCATATGAGAGGATAGCAAGCAGAAACACAGCGCTGTCTGTGGCTGCCTGCCAGCCGAGCTACTTACACTGTGCAGCACACAGCACCCCGATACTACGGGCCAGTGCCGGCTGCACATAACTCGGGCATCCTGAGCTAATAAAGATCGTCTCTGGCTCAGCGTTTAAGTGAACATGATATAGCATGTCGGAAATCATTGACAGAAGATATGCTTGTTGGGGGGTCACCAAAAAACAACAAATCCAAAGCCAAAACAGAAGAAAAATATTCCAAAGAAATGGCAGAAGCTATTGAGTATCACTAAGAGATGATACAACATGTATCCTCTGATACACATAGCCCAGAGCATGATACACACCGAGTCAGAGGAATCAGACAGGCCTCGCAGCAGACTGTGCCATTTTCATGAATTCTGAAAGGAAAATGAAAGGTTCTCCACCAGCTTTCCACTTCAGGAGCGTCAGAGATCCTCGCCTGTTTGCCCGCCTGCCTTTCAGGCACGCCGCTGCCAACTTGGCACATTACCCGGCTCTACACTAGTGTCGGCACCAAGCCATCTCTGCCAGCTCCATGATTTCCATGATCTGGGTCGGCAAGAGTATTACACGGCCACCTGGAAAGAGGCGAACACCTGGACGCAGCTTAACGCCAGGCTCAGCCATAATGCAGCTCCGTGCTCTGCTAATACATACAACCCCCCCACCCTCCTCTCATATGGTGCACACAAGTGATTAGGCATTGTTTAGGCACACAGTAAGAAACACTTTGCAGAATCAAACTGCATTCAATGTTCAACCTGCTGAAAATAATGGCTGCTAACAAATAATGCATTGTTCGACATAGCCGCGGGAAGTCATTTTGCTCAGGGGGTGCTGCCAAAAGTGGGGAGGGGGCCGCTTAAAAAACAAGAAAAAAGGCGGTGCCCGGCTGTCAGTGATACGAGCCGCATAAATCGTTTGTTAAAGGCGAGACACGGCAGGCAAAAACATTGTTTTTCATGCACTGGTCAATTTTGAGATGTTGTGCTATTTTTATTCCATAACATGTTTTCTTTCAGGCTTTTGGAAGGAAAATGTACAAAATACACATTTAAGTGTTCATTTTACTATAGTTTGTCTATTTCCGTCTGTATATTTCTCCTAAATTCATCAAAAGTTAGCATTCTAACGTAACATAAAGTACCGCGACCGCTGTTTGCACCATGTCATCAGAGATATCGTTGGAAAGCTCGGTCTCTCCTGCACAATCACATGACAAAACCTCCAATGAAGTGGTGTCTTGTTGAGTCAAAACAGACAGAGTGTATGTATAGAATACAGGTATCACAACCTATGTGTCATATCTTTGGTGAAATATGAATGACCTGTACATTATGAGTAAGTATGACATATATTTTTATACTGGTTCTTAACACCTCTGTTGAAATATCTTGTAAGTATAGTGTGAGACAAGAAAACTAAGGTAAACAGTATGAAACAATTTGAGTGTTTTATAATTTCAAGTTTATTGAAGTCAACCCCCTTGGTTTCGTGTGGAATAGAAGGGGTTCCCGTTAAAGGGTAGGTTATCCACACGATATATCCACACATATTGGGAAAAGAGGACAGACAATGAGGGAGAAGCGTGTTCTTGGTCTCCCCCTTAAGTTACCTCGGTACTTATGGACGTAACTCTGGGAGTGGGAACGTGGGACTCCAGATTGAAGACACAAAAAGTTCGGAAAGGGACAAAAAAACATAATTGTTTTGTAATTCGAAGGGTTACCCAACACCAAAAGCCAAAACACTTTTTCCACGTTTACGGTCACAAACATATATTCCATAGGAGTGTAATAAAAAAACGACAACCAGCACTTAACAAGGAACGACTGAACTGGGTCGGTAAAAAAGGAGGCGAGACAAGTCACCCCCTTCGGCATGTAAGCAATGAGGGAAAGAGCCTCGCTAAACTCGTAGGGGTCCGTCGTTCGTTGGTACCACCGCTGATCCTCCGTCCCGTGTCGTTTGGTCCTGTTGTGCCTCCTTTTCCGTGTCTGGTTTGACGTACTATACGATAAGTTACAAATAACTTTAGGTACTATAAAGTTACCTACAAGGATGTTGTTGGTAAATGTAGTAGTTAGTAGTAGTACGACGACGACGTATCAGGAAACTATCAGTGGACAGCCAGAGGACAGGAGAGACTTTCGGTATTCTACTGTAATCAGTAAATCTATTGAACACGAGGTTAATGGTACCCTAATGACTTTGATGGTATCTTAAATTCTTTTACCATCTTTAATTTAATTAGACTTAAAACTTCGTAAGGAAATCTAAGGGGAGGGAGTTTATATAGTTATTTGTAATCTTTCCACTAACGAGCGACTGAATGGTATGTTCAAATTCTTCTATTATAACCAAAATTTCTTAAGTTCGATATTGTCGTTGTCGAGTAAATTGGTCCGTGACAAATCGGTATTGTACATTGATCAACAAGTGTGATTAGGATTATAATGGTGAATTAATAATCGTTTAAGATAAAATAAAAAATTTTGTAATACTACCAAATTTTATGTATGTGTATAGCTGACACCAACATATTTTATAAACGTTTAGTTTTGGTAAATAAGTGATTATTAATGGTTTTTTAGAAATCAAGTATAGAGGACAATAGTTTCGTAAGTGTAACGGACGGTAATTGAAGGAACCACCCTTGCTAGGAGCAGACGTACTTGGTGCACTGCTATGCAAAACCTGAAGGCGACAGCATTGAGAAGAATAGATATGCCGCGACCCAGATACAGTTGGGATTTTCGCCTCCACGAATCTGCGATTTATGGCATCGATTTGTGGTTAGTATGTCTGTCGTTGCTACTTTATCACACGGTTCCGTCGTCTCGAGACTTAATCGAGAACAATGAGAGTGTGTGTGTGTGTGTGTGTGTGTGTGTGTGTGTTGGGTGTGTGTGGGTGTGTGTGTTGTGTGTGTGTGTGTGTGTGTGTGTGTGTGGTGATCACCGACGAGCTAAATACGTTATTAGTGCTATATACAACCCATAATTAATTATAGTACTAGATAAATTATGCTAATAATTAACTGAAACTTTTGTAGAGTAAATAACTGTGAAATTTTGTGTGTATTATTAAACTTAGTCATAGACAAATTGGACAACTAAATGGAAACTTGCATATTAAGTTGACTTTTTGTTATGTTTTAATTTATTTAATATGTAAATTTATTTATTATAGTTTTATTTGTTCCCCTTAAAAAGGGGGGTTGTTTATAAAAACCTTGCGTGAAGGTGTTCGATGAATTGTATTGTATATATTTATACTATTTAATTACCTCTATTTTAATAAAAACTAAGTTTATAAACATCCACGGACAGTGTTGGAATCGTTTCATTTATTAACAAAAAAAGCTAATACAACAAAAACATTAACACCGTCCCCGGTTTTAGCATTACGCTAATTTTCATTTTTGCTAATTTAACGTGTCGGGATGTGTAAGCTTCGTGTGTGTCTGTGTGTGTGTGAAGCACAGATTGTGCGATTTCTGTCAAAGAATGACAATACGACGAATACAAGTCAGTAACAAGAATACAACTTGTACTACTATGTAAATTGAAACATTCATTAATTACCCTGCATAAAGAAGAAAGTATCCGTTAAAAAAGAAGTATGAAGAACGGCACTTTATCCAGAATTTAAGATAAGTTTCACCAGAATTTTTCCAGAATTTTTCAGAATTAAACCTCAACCGCTTTGGACGGTCCTTGGGAACGATTGGTCATTCCTGCCATGTGGGGTCCACTTATCCCAGTAAAAAAAAATTGAATTTCATTAGTCGATCTTTAAAGAGGTCAATTAATGGAGTTATTCCGTTAAAAAGAACTTATACGTTTTACTCCGGTAATAGGGTATTTTACACGCATATAAAAATTGTGTAAAGTCCTTGGGGTTTAGACTTTGAAACCTGTTTTCCGTTCAATTTTTTTAAGAACAAAGTAAAACATCAGTATAATCGTAGATTCCGAAAAATGTCTTCCCTAAAACCTATAGAGGAAAAAAGTGAGGTAATTTAGTCTTTTTATGACAGTTGTCCGGGATTTTAATAGTTAAAAGCGGTACAAAGATCAAATCATGTTCAGAATATATTAAGTCCGATACTCTACGGATACTTGTTTGGGAAGTCATTTCGGAAGAAATTATATAACCTATCCTTATATTGACCTTCCAAACCACATACATTCACGTTGCTGACTCACCTTGTAAAGCCTGAAGTTTCTCATCCTTTTTTTGAGTTAAAACTCTTTTGTTGGAAAATTTCTAACGTTCACACCGCGATGGATTTGGGAGGACAAGAGACCTACGTGTCGAACGCGGAGCTGCGTGAAGGCCACTTCCATAAAGTACAAGCCCAGTAAACAAAAAACCATAATTAGAACGAAAGCACGTTCAATTGTTAACAACACACCAGAAAGAGACACTTGCAAAAAAAAGCGGCAAGAAAAACGGTAAAACTCTAAATTTACATATCGCCTTTCGATTGGTCCTTCACAAAATAATGTGGTGCCACTGCGTAAGACTGCTTAGTGCACACAGTCTTCAACTTGTGGCCCGGTTACTCTAAAGCAAAGAACCAAATTCGGGAAAACATGAAAGTGCTAACCAACGACTATGCTTCCTTTACTGGTATAAACCT
>NW_011367963.1:517376-542183 GCF_000735185.1 Notothenia coriiceps | reverse complement strand
CATATTTGTAACTAGATGATACATTAATTTAAACAAAACACAGTATAAACTGAGGAGTGATTTCTTCACTCCGCTGTTAAACTGCTCTCATGTCAAGAAGCATCAGATCAGTGCATGCGGTGCATCGTCCAATCAGTGAGCAAGGCAAGGCAAGTTTATTTATATAGCACTTTTCAACACAAGGCAATTCAAAGTGCTTTGCAAAAAATGAAAGACATTAAGAAAATGGCATTTAAAATCAGTCATTAAAAAGAAAAGCTAATAAAATAAACATTAAAAGAAAAAATACATGGATAAAAGTTACAGTGCAGTCTAAGATATGAATAGTTCAATTAAAAGCAGCGACAAAAAGAAAAGTCTTCAGCCTGGATTTAAAAGTAGTGAGAGTTGCAGCAGACCAGCAGGTTTCTGGGAGTTTGTTCCAGATATTTGGAGCATAATAACTGTAAGCTGCGATACCATGTTTAGTTCTGACTCTGGGGACAGAAAGCTGACCAGTCCCTGAAGACCTGAGAGATCTGGATGGTTCATAATTTAGCAGTAGGTCAGAAATGTATTTTGGGCCTAAACCATTCAGTGCTTTATAAACCAGCAGCAGTATTTTGAAATCTATTANACCAGTGCCTTTTCTTCTTTTTTTTAAGCGGCCCCCCTCCCCACTTTTGGCAGCACCCCCTGAGCAAAATGACTTCCCGCGGCTATGAACTGTCGTCTGGTGCGCACCAGAAAACTGACTATTACTGTCAAGCCACACGTATTGTTTGTACTTCTTTATTTTAATAATTAATAATAATTAATTGTATGATGTCAGACTTTTGTTGCTGTCAGTTAGGGGGAGAGTAGGGGCTCAGGATACTGACATCTGTATTGTTTCATCGTTTTTTCCATCTAATTTTGTATTCTTTTCTAAACCACACACTGTTATTTACTCAACAGTAAGACACAATTATCCTTGTGTTTATTTATTTGTTTGATTGTATAATGTCGGACCTTTGGAGTCCGTCAGGACCATAGACTGGTCAGGACCTCTTATTATACATCCATGGTCAGGACCGAGGGTCGGAGCAGCTCATACAAACACAGGAAGCTGTATTTTCAAAATAAGAGTTCATTTTAATATTATGTTTGATAATGTATTTTGTATTAACTAGACCACTGGGTCATGTTAAGACCATAATTTCTCGGTTTGGTTTTACAAATGTAAAAAATATATATGTGTGGATAACAAAATACGTCCATCATAAACTAAACTGGAAACAGCAGTGCTTTAACCGCCTAGTGGTTAAAGCACGTTATTGAAATGTTTTGTTGATAATTTATATTTGATGAAAACATAAAAATATTAAGAGTACATACTTTCATAGGGGGAAAGTAGAAGGTCAATGATAGAAATATAGAATAGAAAATATCAATAAGATACTGTAAGTGATCTCTACAATAAAACAGTTTAGTGCCGGATGTCCAAAGATATTAATAGGAGGATGTGCAAAACAGGCAAACTAATTAGGCTTTATTTAAACATTAAAGAATACTTTAGGTTTAGGTCTTCTTTTGAATAAGAAAAAAGCTTTGGGGGTATCTACAGATAAATATTAAATATTAAGCCTGACAAAGTACTTAACGTCTAATATATTGCATAATTTGTTTTGGGACTTGACAATCAACTTTCCTGCGATGTTAACTATGTTGAAGCACTTATTTTAACGGGGTGGACCCGTTCAAATCCAGTTTCGGACAGTCTGCCGTGGTTCCATCCCATTTCAAAGTGCTGTTTGACGCTCGGCGTAACCCCCGGCGCACTGCCACTCAAACATCCAATCACAGAGCTTGAGGACTATCACAGGGTTTGGGTTTGTCAAGTGAAGCGGAGAGAATACTTACTTCCGGGTGTAAAATTCTCTAAAGCAACTACTATGAGCTACTCCGACCCTCGGTCCTGACGGACTCCAACTTGTGTTTATTAATCAAACAAATAAATAAACGCAAGGATAATTGTGTCTTATTGTTGAGTAAATAACAGTGTGTGGTTTAGAAAATAATACAAAATTAGAAGGAAAAAACGATGAAACAATACAGATTTCAGTACTTTGAGCCCCTACTCTCCCCCTAACTGACAGCAACAAAAGTCCGACATCATACAATTAATTATTATTAATTATTAAAATAAAGAAGTAAAAACAATACGTGTGGCTTGAAATTGAGTAAGAAAAAGGTTGATAAATGCTGTGAGAATGGATCTGCGGAGAGCATTTTGCCGCGATCCCAACTCATCTATACCAGGGGTTCCCAAACTTTTCAGCCCGCGACCCCCAAAATAACAGTGCCAGAGACTGGCGACCGCACTCTCGCGGGAGTGTCATTATTGTCTCACTACTATCACTACTACTATTACTATTACTACTACTATCACTACTGTCATTATTAGGCTGTAATTTGTTATATACTGTTGGAATGGGTAAGCAGGCCTATTGTTTTTAGATATTTGTGGAGATAGGTGGTCCATGAGTGTTTTTTATTGGTTAAGTGGTCCTTGGTATGAAAAGGTTTGAGAAACACTGCGCTAGTGGATTGTCAAAGGGGGAGCCTCGTTGCGGGGAAATTATACAGATGGCTAGTCCGCCCCTGAAAATGTCTATGCAAACGTTATTATTAATAATATATATATTTTTTAAATTATAAAAAAAATTAATCTATTTTTTTTATAATCTTTTTTTTTTTTTATTTTCCATTTTTATTTTGTAATCATCTCGCGACACCCACTCGGGGTCTCGCGACCCCCCGGGGGGTCACGAACCCCACTTTGGGAACCCCTGATCTATACCAACGTTCAGGGAGCTCTATGCAAGTCAATGGGACTCCCTGATAGTTGAAACTCGACGCTAAACAGCCCCCCTTGCGTTGGAAAGTGATGACGGGGACCCTGACATAACGTCAATATAGGCCGAGTTGGGAGTGAGAATGTGTTGATATTACTCACTGCAGGAAAGTGAAAACCTAAAAAGGCATAATAGGGCCTCTGATTAATTTGACTAATCTACAAAGCCTTAAATATTTTAGCACCTTCATATATCAGTAACTGAATATCATGTTACATCCAAACAAGACACTATGATCTTCCACTGCTTTTTTCTTCTGAAGTTCCTAATGTGTCACACAAGAAATATGACGAGGCTGCGTTCTGTTTTCGTGGCCCTAAACTGTGACCCCAGCCTACCTTTGGATCTTAGAAAAGCAGAAAATAAATTGAAGACTTATCTTATTAATGTATTCGTAATATTACTGCATTACTGCATTAGGGCTGCATCCTTGCATGAATGGTGCTTTATAAATAAAATAAAGATAAATACTACCCACTTGATGTGAGACCCACGCATATCCAAACACCCTGCACTGGTCATAAAAAGGGATATTGACTATAGATGACATTTTCATCTGAACTTTTCTTTGGTCAAGAGTTGGTTGGACTGACTAATAAGTCAAACAAAACCTAGACCATTTTTTGTATTTGATTGGGTAGCAATTAACAAAGGAACACATTTTAGTACTCAGATTAATTACTTTAGTAAAAGTAGCATTACAAATACTCAAGTTAAAGTAACAAAGTAATACGCTTTAAAAAATACTTTAAGTAATGGGCAGTTGTGCAACATTTCTAGCATCAGATAAGTTTTATTATTTTATTAAATGTGTTAAATGATTAATGTGTTAATCACTTCACTGTTGCACTTGGTTCAAGTGGGGTTGCCTTGAACTGCTTTACAAACCACTGGGTAGCTTAACCTATATTACAATGTGTGTCGATTCATATTTTGTATTAATAACCCTAAATCTGATAGATACCTAATAAGTTAAAAAAATCTAATGGAGTATAAAGTAGCAACATGTGCATACCTATTTTGTAACAGTAATTGAGTAAATGGACTTAGTTACATTACACTGATGGCAATATGTATTATATTACCAAATATTTGGACTTTCTACCTGACTCATTTTTTCATACATCTAAATCAGTTGTAAAATATATAATGAAAATGTATCTATGTAACTATACTATGTAACTATACTTGAAAAAGACAGATCGGAAATCAGCGGCGCATTGAAAAATATATACATATATGTGATGCTTGATTGAGTTGGAAATATTTTGTGTGACGCTAAAAGCAAAATTGCAGTGAGTGGAATGAGAACTTGCTTTGAATTGGATGAAGCGCTGTTTTCTCTGCTCCATGTAAATGCACCGTGTCGGGCATAAATCACAGCCAGGCTGGAACTTTCTGACCACCGGACTGATGGGGTGAGGCAGTCATTTCAACCAAGCATTGGACTTGGTCATTATTATCAGAATTATTCCACTCATTCTGTGGGGAAATAAGTGAATTACGGAGGGACTATTTTTTCTCTGTTTCCAGTTAAACTATTCAACTCTGAGATTAGTCATTTACTACCCTTTAAGATGCTGACAATGGGCAATGTATCAGCTTTTATAGCCCCTTACTGTTTGGGGAACCTACTTAGAAAGCCAGAAGACAAAATATTGACCTCTGATCGTGCAAATGTTGAGTATGAAGTTGTTGGAGTGTACCTGAGAGACACATGCGTGACAGCCTAAGGTGACATTCTTATCATAAAGAGTTCAGCATGAGGAGGGATGGAATTATTCAAGGTAGTCCATCAACAGTTTGGAACTCATGGCATTTTCCCAGACAATGTGTGTCTCTTGTATCTGTATTACAGCAAGGACTTTGAACAGATACATCACCAGATAATGACAGAGTTTTACAATTTGAAATGCAACATTTGACTTTTACTGCATAGTTTCACACAGGTGATACTCTGTGTTGAGAACATTCTGGCAAATGGCTCTTTGCAGATCCCCAGACATCAAACTGTCGGAGCTACCATGTCAGAAACTGCAGTCCCTGATCAACTTATGAAACAGCCATTTCACAGAGGTAGACAAAATAATCAACAATATGTGTTTGAAAGATATATTCAGGATTTCCAAATTACTCAGCAGTGAAAAAAGATAGAAGAAATAAAGATAAACTGTAAAGGGCACAGATCATTGTACGTTAGAAGATTACCACTGGATCACCTGGCGATGGAGATAAACAACGGTGGGAGAAGTATCCAGATGCTTTACTTGAGTAAAAGTACCAGTATACGTTAGTGTCAAAAAACGTCATTACAAGTAAAAGTCCTGCACTCAAAATCTTACTTAAGTAAAAGTACAAAAGTATTATCAGCTAAATTTACTTAAAGTATAACAAGTAATCATTGTGCAGAAAAATTGCCTTTATGTCGTATGTAACTATATTTATACATTTCTAGATAATACTGTTGCATCAAGTAGCATTTTACAGTTCAAGACAAACAGTCTTATTGATTTTTTATAAATATTTAAATAATTTTACTCTTTTGCGACTTAAATAGTAAGTCCACTAGTTTAATTTTTAAAGATGCATTTTGTTAAAAGTTGCTAAGGCTTAAATAAATGTAGTTTAGTAAAATTACATTATTTCCCTTTTAAGTTTAGTGGAGTAGAAGTATAAAGTAGCATAAAACAAAGTAAAGTTCAAGTACCTCAAAATTGTACTTAAGTACAGTACATGAGTAAATGTACTTAATTGAAGAACCCAGATCTTGTACTTAAGTAAAAGTAGAACTACCAGAGTGCAAGTACCAAGTATCAAGTACCAATTACAAAGGTATTATCATCGAAGTGTACTTATAGTACCAAAACATAAAGTACTCATTGGGCTGATTGGCCTATTTCAGAATACTATATGTTTTGATTGTAATTATTGATGCATTCAAGTGTTATCACAGCTGGTAAAGGTGCAGCTAGTTTTAACGACTTTGTATACTGCAGGGTAGCTTGTGAATTTACTCCAGGTGTAACTATAGTCTTATTTTAGTTTTGATTATATTTTGCATTATTAATCCAAATGTGCAAAGTAACTAAAGTTATTATATAAATGTAGTGGAGTAAAAGTACACTATTTACCTCCGAATTGTAGTGGGGTAGAAGTACAAATTAGGAAAAACTTAAGTAAAGTATAAGTCTTTCAAATTGTACTCCAGTATAGCACTTGAGTAAATATACTAGTTACTTTAGTTTACACCACTGGTTGGGTCCTCCTCTTGTGTTGCTGTGGCAGCATCTCAGGTCGGTTATTTTCATTTCCCCGCTCCTCGGTCCTCGGTATCACCGGAGGTTGATTTGTCTTTGCCATCTTGAGTAGCGTCCAGTGGCGGCGCTAGGGGGTGGCTACTTGGGCTCAAGCCCCATCTCTTGAGTAATGTGCAGTACCGGAGTCCACCAGAGAGGCAGCCGCTGCGGGAAATTAGCCTGCGTACTGCGTAGCCTTCCCTGCCCTGAAGAAGAAGTGATCCTTCCTAGTGCCTGACTAGTTTTAAGCTAATAGCCTATAAAGTTATTGATATTAGAAAGTTATTTTCATCGAAGCAGGCACCACAAGCTGCAGCAGCAGCAGTATCAGCAGCTGACAACAATTTCATCACCAGCAGTGAAGAAATGGATGATGTTTCAGGTTTGTGAATCTAATGGTGATATCTGCAAGAGTGATGTACTGTAATGTTAATGTTATAGCTAGTAAACATGGAGTAACCACACTAAGTATACCCTTATATGTTACTATGTATACAGAACATGGCTAAAAATTATCCTAAAATGTAACGTTAACCCTTCATACCTCAGTCTACTTTTAAGACACTAAAATAACGTATTCCAATCCAAAAGGATGTTCGGTCCACCCCCCTCCCAACAAATCCTGGGCTAAGCCCCGGATCTCCTACAATCCTAATTCCGCCACTGGTAGCGTCCCATGGCGCTTGTTTCTGCCGTTAGCGTTAATGGAGGAGCGATAATCGAGTAACCACCGGAGGATGGTGAAATCCTCAGATACTCGCCCCGCCCCCTTACTGTTTAACAACATATTACTAGACCGACTGGAAAACTGGGTGGGACTTTCGGAAACAGTTCTAAATTGGTTTGAATCCTACTTAAAGGACAGAAGCAACTTTGTTTCTATAGGTAAATACACATCTGAGTTGACAAATATGACATGTGAGGTACCTCAAGGCTCCATCTTGGGGCCGCTTCTCTTTAACGTCTACATGCTACCACTGGCTCAGATAATGAAGAACAACAAAATAAGTTACAATAGCTATGCAGATGACACACAAATTTATTTAACAATTTCACCAGGAGACTATGCTCCAATTCAAACACTGAGTAAGTGCATTGAACAAATCAATGACTGGATGTGTCAGAACTTTCTCCAATTGAACAAAGATAAAACTGAGGGAACGGTTTTTGGAGCCAAGGCAGAACGTTTAAAAGTTAGCGCTGAGCTTCAGTCTGCAATGTTCAAAACAACAGATAAAGCCAGAAATCTAGGTGTAGTCATGGACTCTGACCTGAGTTTCAACAGTCACATTAAAACAGTTACTAAATCAGCTTACTATCACCTAAAGAACATATCTAGGATTAAAAGACTAATGTCACAGCAGGATTTGGAAAAACGTGTCCATGCTTTTATCTTCAGTAGACTGGACTACTGTAATGCAGTGCCGAAGCGTGACTATAACAACTGGACCTTCTGTTGACACAAACGCCGCAGCCGCTCTTGTCAGATTTAAATGCACAGCAACACGTACTACACTCAAGACAGACATTAACGAACCATTCATCAACAAGTGTGTGGAAACAAAATGCAACCAGCTCAACGAGATGCATAACCATCCATCCATCCATCCATCTTCTCCCGCTTATCCGTGGTCGGGTCGCGGAGGTAGCAGTTCCAGCAGAATCCCCAAACTTTTTTTCCCCAGGCCACATCAACCAGCTCTGACTGGGGGATCCCAAGGCGCTCCCAGGCCAGCGAANCACAACATCTCAAAATGTACCAGTGCATGAAAAAGGATGTTTTTGCCTGCCGTGTCTCGCCTTTAACAAACAATTTATGCTGCTCGTATCGCTAACAGCGGCTGTTAGCGATACGAGCAGCATAAATTGTTTGTTAAAGGCGAGACACGGCAGGCAAAAACATCCTTTTTCATGCACTGGTACATTTTGAGATGTTGTGCTATTTTGATTCCGCATAACATGTTTTCTTTCAGGCTTTTGGAAGGAAAACGTACAAAATACACACTTAAATGTTTATTTTACTATAGTTTGTCTATTTGCGTCTGTATATTTCTCCTAAATTCACCAAAAGTTAGCATTCTAACGTAACATAAAGTACCGCGACCGCTGTTTGCACCATGTCATCAGATATATCGTTGGAAAGCTCCGTCTCTCCTGCACAAGCTCATCGGATCCAAATATGGTCATTTCCTTTGCATCAGCAACCAACCGTGAAAGTACAAAAGGGTCTTAAACCAAGAAACGTAACTTCATTGGCTGGTGTCAACAACGTGATTCGTTCAGATGCGTCACGTGGTGTGCTAAAACACTTCCTGGTTAGCTTTCCGCTAGAAATGTAAATCTCAAAATGGCAAAAGAACAACAGTTGTCACTTGCACGAAGCAAGATTATACAAAAAACAAATGACCCCTGTTGGGGCAGAATCTCTGCTCCGCGCCGTTCCTATATGAGTGGGTTCTCAAAAAAAGGAAAAATTCAAAGCAGCCAGGATAAGGGTTAAACAATAATCTGCTTTAATGGTGCAAACATACAAATACATCACCGAATCACGAAGCACTCTGCAGAGTAGTCCGGGCTCAGGTTCTACCACCGTGTGAGACACGTCTCAGGAACGGCCAGTCAGAAACAAGAGCGCCGATCTTCAAAATGATCACAACATTTATACACAGAGTTCACTNCTTAATGCCCCCATGCATGGACAGTGCGCTACCCTACTCAACACCGCCCACCTGCTCTGTGCGAGGCGTCTCAAAGCTCCGTACTGGTCGGGCGGTGGCATGCTGTAATATACCACCGCAGCTATCTCGATCAAAGAGCTTCCTGTACCAACACCACCTCACTTGAATGCTCTTTGCTTCACCTCTGTTCTGGCATCGTGCGAGCGAGGCTTCAGGCTATTCTTATATACGCCCCCCCAAAGGCCTCAGCCCTCCCGCCATTACCTTCCGTCGGCAACTATCTGAGCAGTCTGGGCACTCCATCTGCTCCCTGTCCCCATCTACGTCCTTCATTGGAGACTTTAACAATCCATGTGGATCCACCCTGCTGCACGTTTGCCTCGACTTCACTGGCACTTCTGGACTGCTTCAATTTTGAACCAAATGGTCCCATGATCCACCCATGCCGAAAGGCCACACCGCTGGATTTGGTATGCACCCACTGCCACAACGTCATCCACCACTACAGTGCTCAATCTGGCCTGTATCTCTGACAATTCATGCCATCCTCTTCACTGGTGCCTCCCTCAGACAACTCTGTACTCGCGAACAATCTCCTACAGGACGTCTTAAAATCAGTCGCGAGCGCACCAGCCCATGACCAGCCTACATAGCTACCACCCTGGCCTCACAGATCCCCCCGACACCTCGGTCGACGGCCTGGGTAAGCCCAGTAACAACACTGCTCTTTCCCAGAGCCTCTGACTCACCGTTGCTCCTAATTACTCGTACTGTCCTCCTTCACGGGCCACTAGACTGGTTCCCACCAGTCTCCGTGCCATGAAAGCCTCTGGGCCGCCCACTGGAGCGGCTCCACAGAAAATCTGCCTCACAGTCCATCTGGAGGCGTTACAGAGAGCATGTCAGATCCTACAAAGGCACACCGCCTCTCAAAAGCCAACGGCACAATACTACTCCTCTCTTCAGGAACCAGCAAACTACCCCGTATCTCTTCTCCAACCATAAACCCCTACTCCCGCCGCAATTGCCCCACTCCAACCCAGCGCAGACCCCAAGCTCTGCACCAGGTTCCTTGACTTCTTTGAGGACAAAGGTCAACTCATCCACCAGGAACTCTCAGGCCCCTGCCCCCTCCTTATTTCACCACGCAACGCCGACCCCCTCTGCTCCCTCTTCCTCAACCTTCGTACCTGCCGCCTCAAATGTTGTTCTCTCGTCCTCTTAGCCACCAGTGGATGCCCTCAGGTCACTCAAACTTGTGCCTCAGAAAGCTACAAGCTCCCAACCTGCTCCCTCGACTCCATGGCCCTCTGCCTGGTCCACAGAATTGCCTACCCATCTCTGCTCCCCACCCATGCGTTAAAATATTCAACTCCTCCCCTGGAATAGGCAATCCAGGTTCCTTCTGGCCGTCTTCCAACAGATAGCAGCTGTCACCCCCCCAGTCATTAAAAAACCTGGTCTTAGTACCCTGACGGACGCCCAGCAACTACCACCGGCGATCCTCCAACCTTCCTTTCCTGCAGCAAGATCATGGAAAAGCTTGTTGCTGGCCCCACTCCACCATCATAATGTCTCCCAGCCATGCGACCTCCGTACGAGCCCTTCCAATCAGGCTTCAGAATCCAAACCACGACACAGAGACTGCCCTCATTAAAATATCCAATGACCTGCGCGTCATAGCTGCCCGATTCAGGCCTCGTCAGCATCCTCATCCTCCTGGGACATCTCCTGCGGCATTTCTACACAGTCCTCCCACGCGACCACTACGCTACTCAACCGCGTATCCCTCTACCTTGGCTCTCTGGTACACCTCGCTGGTTCCATTCCCTACCTTCCTCCAACAGGCCAACAGTTCTGTAACCGATCAGAAAATCCAGCTCTCGCCCCAGCCCTGTCAACCAAGGTGGTGGCCCGGCCAGGTTCGGTGCTCGGCCCTTCGTTTGTACGATCTACATGCTCCCCCTCGGTGGAACTCATCGCCCAAACATGGTCCCACAACTTTCACCCTATGCCTGACGACACGAGCGTGCAGCCAGGGCCGGCACTCTACATCAGCACCAATCCATCATCCCCAGCTACCCCCACCGTCAGTATCAACTGCCTCCACAACATCAAAACCTGGATGTCACAAATCTACTTAGAGATTCACATAACACCCAGGCTCATGGTTGTGGCCCAAAAACACTGCTCCGGAAGGCTGGAGATCTCTCTCACACAATCGATGGCTGTGCTCCATCCACCCTTCCCCTGAGTTCGCACTGGGGTCCCTCTGGACTCTAGCTCACCTTCAACCACACAGTGCAGGTCGAGGCTGTCCAAGGGAACTGCAGTGTCTTCCACCTGTTCGGAAAGGCATCTCCACGACTCCGGCCCCTCCTCTCCCGACCCCCGTTGTAGGCAAACATTAATTCATACATTCCTCGTCATCTCTCACGCCTGACCTACTGCAATGGAGTCCTGTTCGGTGCTCGTCTTCTCTACCCCAGCAAAGCCTGGACAGGCTCCAGGTACGTCCAGAACTCTGCCGCCAGCTCCTCACCCGACACTAAGCCCTGGCAACACATTACCACCTCATCCCCTTCACTGGCCCCGGTCAAGTCACGGCCATCCTGTACAAACTCCTCCTTGGCTAACATAGCAAATCGCTCGCACACTCCTAGGCCCCTGCGCTTCATCTCTGCCTCCTTCAGCCTACACCCCTTCGTCACTGCGGCTCTCGACAAAGGGCTGCTCTACCATCCAAGTGCTCAAGCTAAGAAAACCTTTGGCAACAGCTTTCTGCGCGTCCACCCTCATTGGAATGCCTCTGCTCCTGCTCACATCGGATGCCGCTCTCTGGATTTTCAAAAAACAACTAACACATCACATCTGTTTACACGCCGGGCTTTGGCTCACTAACATAGTACAGCAGGTTTTTTTTTTCACCTTGTCGGAACAACAACTCTTCACTACTATTTCTCCATCCTCACAAACGGAACCGTCCGAAATACATCAGCGGTTCGAACAAAAGGGATCACAATTTAAATTAGTTTATTACTCAATATCATCTGTTACAATACAAGACCCATAATAACATAGAGATAATTCATAAAACACACAATTTGAATAAATCAGCACATCCCAGCCAATACAAAAACAAACACACGAAAATTACTAATATAATACATCAAGTCACCTATACCTTAACAATTCCACACTACTAGGTCCTAGAGACAGACCACAGAGTATAACGCAGTAACCAGGATGACATCTGTAACACAGTCAGGAGACTTTACAAACTGCCCCCCCCCCGCCTGGCGCGCGGGCCGCCCTTCGCAGCGAGCGAGACGGGAGAAGAGAGTCCTCATCTGGATTGGAAAAGCTCGAAAATCATCATACGACGCTGTGTGTCTTACTTCGCACTATTAGAACGGAGTTGGATAAACTAAAACTGCATATAATGTTTACTTACAATACTACATATGACAATATTTTTAAATGTCTCCAGTACCGATAAAAAGTCACGATAACGTTCCGGAGCTTAACGTTACCACCTGTCCTTTTAATATTGGCCCGGGCGAGCCCATTTAATACCGGCGCTCGGTACCCCATCCATACATGGGGAGAGGGCGCTCCATTCTAAGGACTATATACGCATGGAGGGGTTCTCATCTCAGCTTATTACCCATGAAGGGGATGAAGTGGAGTAAGTACAAAAGAGGCGGCGCTCGGGTCTGCGTTCTGCATCGTGGTTTTGTGTGTAACGGTAAACATTTCAGATTGCCCTCCACGGGATACCTTCGTCATTTACATCACTCGCGAAATACACACACTCAGTACATAGACTACTGCAGATAAGACCCGCGAATTTGCGGGCCAGGAAATTCGCGGGCACAGCCAGCTGTGCGGCTGGCTGCAGCCATGGGCACAGCTTACGTCTGTTCTGTCTGTCTGTCTGTCGTTCTGTCTGTCTGGCCTGCCTGCCTGCTGTCTGTCTGTTGTCTGTCTGTCTGTCTATATGCCTGTTGTCTGTGTGTTGTGTTCGCGGGTGCTAAATGTTTTGTGTGTTTATGTTGACAAGGAGGTTTAATTACTGTGTGCTACACACAACTTGCAGTCGATTTCATTTTCATCGGCCGTTTTATAGTAGAGTTAGCAGGGTATTTTTATTTTAACTCTCGTCCCAAATTCGTCCCCAAATTATTTTTTATCCTCCCTGACACTATTTTTTTCAGCCCCGGGACGACGGGACGTCCTTAAGCTCGAGCCCTGCTTGTGACTATTATTATTTTGTTGTTTTGTTTCCCATTGTAAAGCGTCCTTGGGTCTCTTGAAAGGCGCTTTATTATTATTATTATCATTACCGCGACCGCTGTGTGCACCATGTCATCAGAGATATCGTTGGAAAGCTGTGTCTCCAACCAATCGTGAAAGTATAAAGGGGTCTTAAACCAAGAAACGAAATCTCATTGGCTGGTGTCAATTTCTGACAATGTGATTCGTTCAGATGCGTCACGTGGTGTGCTAAAACACTTCCTGGTTAGCTTTCCGCTAGAAATGTAAATTTCAAAATGGCAAAAGAACGGCGAAAAAAACGTTTACAGAGAAGACGACAACAATTGTCACTTGCACGAAGCAAGATTATACAAAAAACAAATGACCCCGAACATGAAATACATTCACGGAGAACGTCGAGGCGCAACTGTCATCCAAAGAACAGGAGGGTTTAGCTAGCGCCACACTGCAATCTTTAAAGGTCGTTTTCTCAAAATGAGTTTTTTCTCCTACTCTCCGAAATGTCCACTTCAATTGCACTTACATACACCAAGCCTTCCAGTTATATTCCTATCAACATTATGAAGGCTTTTACTAAAGGGTTTGTTCATATATCATTCATAGCCTGAATTATATAAGATTGTATACCTAAAAACATGGCGAAAATTGATATTTTAGGGCTGTTAACAGTATTTTCTGATTTATGGAGTGATAAAAAGAGATATCCAAAATCCCTTCAGTAAAAGCCTTGGATGATACTATGAATACAAAATGAAACAATAATTTTGAACCTGGCTTTATCCAAAGTTCAGATTTCGGTTCCTGAAATGTGTTAAAAATATGCGCATATTTAATGAGATAATGGATCATTTGTATATTCAGAAAACTTGTAATACAAGAAACAATTGCCTTATTGTAGGTAATTAACTGGAGAAATGTCTAGCTGATATCTTTAAGTAAAAAAAATTACCCTATTCACCTGGGGTGTCTCGTCTTAACTTTTATGCTTAATAAACCATTATAGACCTACATCACTTAGCAACAGCTGCACATTCCCACACGCTAACTATGGGTCTTACAAACCTACATAACATTACAAATAGTCAGAAAATATTATTTACAATATTAATAAAACTATGAATTCAATTTTAACTGATTGACAAGGCAAAACACTGCACAGCGGCAGCAGCATTAAAGGAAAATATCATCTTACCTTGCGTTGGGGCTTCACAAAACCCCAAATGTAGCCTTCCTCTCTGGGGTGGCACTAATGAAGACCCTCATTAGAGCAGATACATCCACATTGTCCAAAATGTTACTATGGACATGCATCAAAGTCAGATGTGTCAGTCTCTTCTGTGTCATATTACTCTAGTTGGAGTAGCTGGTGGTCCACTCTTTTTATTGGGTTGTTTGTTGGAGAAAAAAATCCAAAATCCTTTTTTGCGCCATTCTAGAAAGTTGTCACTGCAGTGTGTGTGTTGCGTCAATTACGTCACTCTCCCACGACCTAGATGACTCGGATTTTATTTATTTGGAAAATAAATTCAAGCCACCTGACTGATACAAATATATACTATGACTATTATATGCTACTGTATACAGCTAATTTTATTTTAAGTAAAATCATAACTATGTAGTTTAATCATTTTTATTTAGGTGGTCACTCAGTTTTTAAAATGTACACCACTCGCCAAAAGGGGGTGCTGCAGCACTCCCAGCACCCCTACTTCCCGCGGCTATGTTTTTCGACTCGCAGCAGGTAATACTCTACCTAACAGGGACTTTCTGCAACATGAGTGTACATTATTAACAGTGCATTGGGCAGCAGGTTAGCATGGAGGAGTCTTTTGTGCAGCAGGGACAAAGATGTGTTATTGCCATTACTTCTCAAATCTAGGCACACACTGTAGCTATTGTCCCACAGTAGGCATAACCACTCAGATGCATGAGTCATTTTAGGTAAAGAGAAAAGTTTTCCAAAGCTAGCATGACTTACAGTGCCTCAATTTCCCTTTCTGATGGATCCTTTATCTTATTCTACCTGTCCAAACTAAACTGATGTATATTATGTGGCATTTAATAGCCTAATGTAACCTAAGAAAGAGTGTCAGACACTTCTTGTTCTTTCTTTCTTCTCTATTGAGTTTCCTTCTTCTATTTCTCCTTGTGTATAAATCACCCGGCTTTTATTCTGCACTCAAAGTGCCATGAAAGCCGGTTGTGTCCTCGCCAATTTTCATGACAGCACTGTCATCCCACATTGCGCCAAAACAGTCCTCCTGACCTCTGTCGTTAAATTTCACTGTCTCCTGATCAAGTGCCCGATTTATATTACCTCTCTTGTCGATTATAATTTTTGCAGAGGATTAAACTGTGTTTTCTTGCTTGGCTCAGACTGGGAGGACCCATTTGCAGCATCATCTCAGTAAATCTGACTCGTTAATCCCCTTTTCTTATGCCCTGGGTACCCTCGGTATAATATTACTGAATACAACTGTGTTCCTGCTGGGCAATTTCATCTCAATTGTTATCAATTGTCTTCAGTAAGTAGGTAAATACATTGAATATTAACATGACTGATTGATCACACGCTATCAGCTATCATTACATTGTTATCTCATGTCCACCTTCTACCTATTCTAAAAGCTAAAATCCTCAGAAATATATAAACACAAGACAGGTGTTGCCCTCTATTGGAGCACACTTTATTTATTTGACACAATTCACTTAAAAAAAAACATTTGCCTTCTTTGAAAAACGAGTATGCATTAAAAAAGTTTCCCCTTCAGTGAGTTCAAGAGTCACAACTCACAAACAGTGGGGTGTAAACTCACGCCTCAGAGAGCCTGAGGAGGTAGGGCGTCTGACTTTTTGTGATCCTGACAATGGATCTTGCCAGGGGCCCTCAAATCCAGACAGCTCTCACAGAGGTATTCAGCCTCTCTTCCCAAATCACCACAGCCATTGTGCTTGTAGAAAAACCGAGTGGATGCAGATTTCAATGCAGATTGAACACAGATGCTCAGGTGTGATAGTGACGGTCACAGGAGAGTGGCAGAACATTCGACACAATAGCAACAACACGGAAAGGTCACACCAGCAAAGAATGTCGATACAAAAACAACAAATGAGGCGGGCTGGAGTTAACCATAGCTCAGTATTTCTGCTAATTACCAGTCCTGTGGGTGGTTGTTAGTGGGGAATGTCCTGCTTATGTGTGCTTATGTAAGCAATCAATGGCTTTAATTAGACTCTTAGGTGGGATTGGGTCCCAACAGACTACTGTCGAGCCTTAAGCTGCAGTATTGTTTGCCTTCCTGATTTCTCATGTGCAGCACATTGGGATGTTGGAGTATTGTGACTATTGATGCCATGGTTGGTTATTTGTTTAGACTTGAGACTTTGGATTGGAGGCTATGTCTGACCCTGTGATGGGTTAGTAATGGCTGGCATGATACTACATCTTTAGGTAGATTTTTTAGCCATGTTAGCTGCTCTGAAAATGGCATTGCTAATTGCGTTCTTCCTATTTTGAAATATTTCCTCAGTGGACATTTTTTTCTCTGCCCCCAAGACAACGAAGCCCACTGATTTTGGTGATTCTCTTAGTCTTCATCTTTCAACACAATGAGACCCTTTACTTTATTGTGAAATGTCTCAAACAACTGCATGGATTGCCATTTATTTCGAATGAATATAAATTCACAATGACTTTTTGACCTACTGAATATTCATCTGGTACCTCCATACCCCCATTTTATGTCAGCACACATTTGAGTGGTGAACCTTTGCTTTGTATTTTCAGATTCAGCAACATTTTCAATTGTAAATCCCCTACATTTTGCAGAACCCCCCAAATCTCTTTTTGAGATGCTGTGCAAGGCAGCTTTGGCTATTTCCCCTATCCTCTATTGTAGCCTTGTATATCCAATAACACCACGTTTACAGAGCAAACATGCTGAAAAAACTCTATGGCGCTTACCCATCTTCATATTCAATATTTCACATCAGGCAAATTCTCTGACCCCTCAGAACTGAAACGCTGTGAAATAGGAAACCCTAATGCTGGTATTATTTTCTGGAGGATTTTATCTTGAATTTTTTACCAGGATGACATGAAGAGGGGTTGGCTTTTATCCAGGAGGGAGAAACAAAGACGTATATATATATATTTATATATAGAGAAAGACAGAGAGATGGATATACACAGGATAGGTAATGAAGGAGCCTAGAGGAGGGAGAGGAGGAGGAGACAAAGTCTGTCTGAGCTCATAAAGAGACAGAGAAAGATCCAGTTGAAGGAGCAAATTAGAGAGCAGTCAGAGCAGGGAGGTGGAGGGAAGCGCTGTTAAAACTTCATGCATGTTTAAGCATGAGATAAATGCCCAAGGATGTGGGTACCAGCACCCGGCCGCAGAAATGACATGCATCTCATTAGTTATCGAGGAAGTGAAGCCAGGTCTCTGGGGACTGAAAACGTGCACACATGATACAAAAAAAACACGTACAAGAACTATTTTAAATAAAATGAAATGTATCAATTCAGATAATTTACTAATCATCAAGGACACACGCTAAAAACTGCTTTTCTAATGGGATACTTTTCTACATTTAATCTATTTTCCAACATTTCTCGCCTCACTTGAAGCAAGCTTGGCCCAGACGTACAAACGATTGCATGGACTGTCAGTTTAGAGGCTGAAAACAGCATTTTCTGACACATAGTTGGCAATTATTTCTCTGTTGACTAATTGTTGCAGCTCTAACTGTCACAGTGAGTGTATCGAGCTGACGTTAGTGTGCACATGTACAGCCTGACAGATACTGCTGCCTTGTTGTGTTTTTCGCCTACTTGCAAGGAAAAAATAAGCCATCTGAAGACATCACTTTTAGAAATGTTATTGACTTAAACATAACTTATCGGTCATAAAAATAATTAATGGAAAACATATCATTAGTTGCAACCATAACCCACATGAACAGTACGTTCAAGATAAATGCGATGTGCTGTTTTCAATACTGTTCTGTCTTTCACTCTCTATTTGTGTGCACACACACACACACACACACACACACACACACACACACACACACACACACACACACACACACACACACACACACACGTCTCACCAGGGAACACATCTACTGTCAGTGTGAAAAATAGAGCTGAACAGATGGCATCAGAAGGATTGATCCCACCTACAATGGTTCCCACAACTTCCCAACATTTCTACCCCACCCTCCCTTTATTTTCCAACTGCTTCTCTCCCTCCACCCTCCTGTGTCCTGCCCAACTACACCCTTCGTCTGCATGCATCGCCACGGCCTCTTCAATGCCATCCAGGCTGCAAGTTTGTGCCAAAGAGGCTGAGTATCACTGGAAGCCCTGTGGAGCTGCACAAAGTCAGCCAAGAGGAGAGGGAGGAGGAAAGAGGAAGGTGTTTTCTCTTGCCAAATTCAAATCTTACTCTCATTTTAGCTAGGACCTCTGTTAAATCAACCATTTTTAAACATAGCTTCACATGCTGAAACGTACAAACAAATATGTAGGATTCTATGCCCGCCAAGTAGCCATCTTATTCCTCTTCTTTCTGTCTTCTCACCTCAGTCAGCCTCTCTTCCTCGCCCCACCTTACATCATCATCACACCTCCCCAACTCAAGGCCCTGTTGCTGAGCGCCAGTCATGTAAATGAGATAGTTAGCAGATTAAAAAGCATGGAGAGGTATTTTTAATAGCAGGAGAGGTGTTGATTAGTGTCAGAGAAGAAGAGACGAGACAACGTGCAGGCAGCCTCTATTACACCCCGATGCTTTCAGGCATATGCTGAAGTGTGAGTGTGTTGACGTGTGTGTAAGTATAGATGTGAGGAGAACACAAAGCAAGGAACTGGTTTGTATGTGTGCGGACTGGTAAGCATTTACTGTACAGTACACCTACAAGCATTGAGAGGCATCTGTGTGTGTGTGTGTGTGTGTGTGTGTGTGTGTGTGTGTGTGTGTGTGTGTGTGTGTGTGTGTGTGTGTGTGTGTGTGTGTGTGTGTGTGTGTGTGTGTGTGGCCCCATATTTTTCGACTATAACAGCAATACTGTTGGCACTGTGAGTTTATGAAGAGGAGCTCAGGTGTGGGAGAAAGTGATTACAGGGCATAAACACTGCAACTGATATTTCTTTATTGTGAAAAATAACTGGCATGAAGATGAGCGCCAGCAACAACGTTAACCACTGCTGTGTGTGTCGGTTGTTATGGAGGAGTCACAGGCATAACGAGTCGTCCTGGCAAATGTAATCGTCTCAAATCTGGCTAATCGTCTGACGTTGACGCATAAAGGTTCCAAATGTGTGTAAACTCCACTACATGACGAGGATCTGGCTTCAGGTGTGTTTATTGTATGTGCAATTTACGTCAACAATTGAGATTTATGAGTATAATCGGGCAGCCGTGTTCATCTATAGTCATTTTGGAGCTTATTGCATTTTAGCGTTGACGCTGAGCATTATGTGTAGCATTTATAATTAGACCTCTAAGGACTTGTTTTTTTTTAAATGTTATTAGCATCATGGTTACGTAATTCTTGCCATTTATTTCCCACAGTTCCTGACAGAGCAAAAGGAGATTGCGGTCTTTATCTTTAATCTCAATTTGATTGCAGCCTTTAGATAAGGTCGAGGAATAAATAAATAGCAGTTTAAAGCTGGCATATCAGCGGCTCTTCATTCAGTGTCCGGGGGCTTGCCCGCATGCTTCTGCCCGTGTCTGAATTTCATCTTCCCGTACTCCCCAGCTGCCTCCCTCTCTCCCTTTCTCCCTCCCCCCTGTTCACAGATGGCAGAGGGGTCGGAGCACTTTAATGAATTTTCAAAGGAGCAG
Source organism: Notothenia coriiceps (assembly GCF_000735185.1). Classification (NCBI taxonomy): domain Eukaryota; kingdom Metazoa; phylum Chordata; class Actinopteri; order Perciformes; family Nototheniidae; genus Notothenia; species Notothenia coriiceps. The sequence continues at coordinate 522,198 of NW_011367963.1, read as the reverse complement.
CATTGGCAATATTAAAAGGAGCTCAAAAACTTAAACACGTCTGACACTTGGAGTTACACGCATGCGCACAGTGACATGACGACGCACATATAAAAGGCAAAGCATCCAATCACACGAGAGGATGCACACACACACACACACACACACACACACACCATTATTACTTTCCCCACAAACCAATAACCTCCACAAACACAGAGAGAAAATATCAAATCCTACACACCGGTGGGCACTCGTAATTAACTCCGTTAGAATGGCAGACACCCGCTGTAGGGTCAAAGGTCAGTTTTAATGATGAGCCTACATATGGCAGCCACCATGTTGCCTTGCAAGAGATACGAGCTCCACTTCTGCTGATCCATCTGTCCCGTGGTAATGACTGCACCTGGTCTCACACGGGCCAGCGCACACAGGTACAGCGCTCACAACGAGCTGCACACACAGGGAAACACAATTAAAAAGCAATAAGCACGCTCACGTCTCGCGGCCACATTGTTTACTAATTACGTCTAATTATCTGTTTGAATCAGAGATTTAAAAGATTCATTTTGCACGTGCAGTCAGCGTGAGAGTTTACGAGGCAGCGATTCCGTGAATGCCTCTGATCCTGACTCGATGAGTTTCATTTGGAGAAGCAGTCAATTGTCAGGCGTGTCCTCATGACCCGTGTTAATGGTTTTCTTTTAGCGAGAGGCCAATGTTTAGGAACCTGATTAGGGAGTTAAGAGTGAAGTGTCAAATATCATCAAAGCATCTCTGCTTTTTCCTCCCCTGCTCACACCAGAGCCTGGAGCAACTATTCCAATCCAGGCTGTTTTTAGCTGGCCTGCATCACACCAGTCGACATAGGACTGTAGGCCCCCGCCCCCTCTCTTCACAAGTGCCTGATAGGAAGGGCTTGGGCTGCCATGGGCATCAAGGCTATTGCCTCCCCCTTTTTTTGTATTCCTTCCTTTCTATTCTGTCCTTCTGGCTACTTATCTCCAGGCAAAAATAGTCTTTATCCCTACCTCCATGTAGCTGAACTCTGGGTCAGAACTCAGCACTAAGCCCACAGGCCTCACATTTCCACAATTTCTGATCTCCACAACTTTTGATCACTCATCAAGGTCTGCCTGGCAGAATTCTTTAAAAAGCAGCATTTCAAAAAGTCCCTTAAATCTGCTCAGTGATATTCTTTTCGGCACAAGAGAGTGGACAAGGCCCCTGGGAGGATACGTCAGACCACGGCTGCATTGTATTAATCTCTCTTCTTCCCTCAAACCATAAAAATCCTATTCCCATATTATATTTTAGCAGATAGCATGAGAGCAGACTCTATTCAGTTACCTTAATGACAAACATGCATTTGTTTGAGTAGAGTACATTTAGAAAAGATTTGTCTGTCATCATCTAATTAATGTCTGACCTGAGGGGAAAAAGAAAAAGGACAGTTTTGCAGATTGAGAGATAGAACATGATGGTGTTGTGCTGCTGTTTCTAACAGGAGACAGCTGCAGCAGGAACAGAACATCTGCTAACACACTGTCACGCCTGAGCGGCCTTCACACCGGACAGCAGAGTCTGACAAGCGCCTGATGAAGTTTGGAGTTTCTATATCTGTGCTCATCAGGCTGTCACTCACAAAATAATTCACACCTCGACTTGAAGAGAGATTAAAAACAAGTGAGCAATATTTTTTTCTCAGCTGAAAGACGGCCTTAGTTAGGGAGCCAATCTGGCTTCTTGTGTGACTTGTGCAAACTTCCAGATACTTCTGCAGGCTGTGTGAGCCCAGGCCATCTGTAGCCTCCATCAGTGCCTCTAATTCTTTGTTGCAACAGGAAAAAAGAAGAAGTAATGTTTATGTCAGCTCAGATGGAGTGGTGCAAACTCTCTCAGTATCATTGATAACAGGCAGCTCATGTCCTCTCTTCTGCTTCACACCTCCTCTCTCAATTCAGGCCTTTTGCAGCGAGCTGGAGTTTGACCAGCCAGAGCCATTTTGTCCCATTATGTGCTTTTGTAAGAGAAAACACACAAAAGCAGCTGCTCCCATTTCACACTGGTGAGTAGGTTAAACGGTGACACGAGGGACAGGGCCTTTCTCCTCACGGTCTAAATTGACAGACAACAGGCGCTGGAGGTTTCCTTTGCTTCTTCTCGGGCTGCCTTCCAGCTCCCCTGCTTTTGATTTCCAATTAGAGACCACTCAGTCCTGCAGCCATTTTAGAGACAGAGCTCTCACTCTCTTGTGCTCTTACTCTCTCTTTGTGCGTGTGTGTAGCTTCCCTGACATTTCAACTGATTTAAGCATGGCCGACCCACTGTGTAACTTAAATGAATCTGTAAAGAGCACAGTATTTCTGGCAGAAAGAGAATACATGTTCATTACAGCTGTTGCTCTGGTGAGTGCATGTGTACTTATGGTTGTGCCATCTTGGCTGTAAGCCGCTGTCTTTTATTAAACTGATATTTGTGGTTGTTTCTGTTTGCACTTTCAAAATGAGCAGCAACATATACAGTATAAGCTTCTCTTTGAACAAGGATTATTTAGCTTACAATGATCCATTAAAACATTTATAGGGTGTTCAATATCCATTAAATGTATGTGGTTGTAAGATTCCTTATAAATCAAGTGTTTAATAGCATTGACATTAGGACCAAACCATACATACATGTTAAAATGCATTATCCCATTACAACAGAGAAACAGTACCTAGCAAAAGATACTTGTAGATGAAGAAGGAAAAATATATTTATAAAGAAATAAAAGATAAAAGCTGCATGAGGTACTTTCGTATCTGATGTAGTTCTCTCTGTGGTATATGATTGTGCATTTTTTGGAAAGCACAACAAACACAATCTCATAAATAAAATATTTTTAAGCAAAATTAACACAAATAGTCACGTAATGGGCCAAGTTAACATTTATTAAGATACATCAATATGAACGTGAGCATTCCTTTGCTAGAACAGTGATAATAAAACAATGCTCCATAAAGTCTGTTTGCTCACAAAAATAAATACATAATACAATTGTGCAATACCTTTGCTACAGTAGAAGAATAATTTGTAATACTTTGCAATCTGTGCAAAAAAAAGAAAAGAAAGAAAATGCTGATATTTGGCCAAAAAGTGTCTTTTCACAGCATTAGTGGCTGCAGTGAGCCTGTTTTGCACTGCACATTTCTTCAAAACGGGGTTGCAGGTTCAGTGGCGGCGCCAGAGATTTTCTTTTGGGGGTGCTGTGGGGTAGCTTGACGTTTCATAGAGGGTGCTCAAACATTTAGGGTTTCCCATTAATGTACCGGGCGCTACAGTGGAATTTTCTACTGCAACAATCCCCACGCAAATACACAGTGTACCCGCGACTGTTACAATGAAGGCTCGATAATCAGCTCACGGCATATAGGTGTAAGCAGGGGTAAAGTGCTATTTTTATAAGTGGTGTATGGACCTACTGTAACATTCTCTAGGGGGGTCACAATATGAACAACCCATATGAAACAGAACTGTAAACAGATTTACTTTTTCTTTATGGATATTTTACAAATCACTCCCCTTTTAAACTTTATTCTTGTTTTACTGCCATATAGTATTTCATAACTGTTTTTCATTTATTCTCATAAATGGTGACCTAACCGTTTGAGACCCACTGAGATAACTAGACTAAAGTATTTAAACAGAGTCCCTTACCTCACTGAGCTGTTATCTCTCTCAGTCTGACAGGACAGAGCTCTCCCTGTCATTGTTTTAGAAACAGCTTCTAGTATCCGTTAGCGCAGCTAGCTAACCAGATGCTAACAACAACAATGCAGATAGTGAGTTTGGTAGAAATATACTGTATAATAGTAAAGTTATTTAAGATGATGTCATATTTACTGAAGATTTTACATTATAAATATTCCCCAACATTATTCAAAAGCATATTCTTCCAAACTCCTTGCTGTAGTATGACCACCAGGAGACTATTGATGTGTGTAGTGAGTTTGGTAGTAATAATCTGTATAATAGTGATTGAATATTATTGTATTCTCTTTTTTCGGAGTTGCACTTTGCAGACGGTCCCTGAACACTCGTTTCTTCTCCGGCTGCAGATAGAGACCAATCTAAAGGCCCTGACACACCAAACTGACCCCAGAGAACACGTCCCGACCGAACACGACTGTTGTGTCGCCTCACGTCTCCTGCGTCTTGGCCAACAGTCGCACTGGAACACACCGCAAAGACTTTAGCCGACGGCCCAAGTAGCACGTACGAACTGCGCATGCGTGAGTGGCAATAACTTTCCTTACCAGCAGGCGGCGGTAGTGTGTATTCGTCATTCAAAAGAGGCAACAACCGGAAGACAGAGAAGAAGAACAGACTACTGATATAAACAAACAACAAATAGCGTGTGCGTTCCATTTTCACTCTCGTCCATCGAAAACATGTCTCGTGCGGTACTGGAGCTATCAGCCATTGAAGTGTTGCTGGTGGAAGACATTCTTCTGCCTTCTTAAAGCGTTTACGTCCCTCACTTCCGTTTCGCTTCTCATGCTCTGATTCGCTAGCTGAACAGCCAATCAAAGTGATTTATTTGGCCCGACTGCCCGACCCGACGCATGGCCGCGTGCGTCGCCCATGAAAGGCCAGATAAGGCGTGTCACGGCCGACGGTGCGGGACACACCAAATTGAGTTTGGGCGACAGGGCACGCTTCATCGTCCGAATAATGTAGCTCAGCGCAAGTTCAATCAGGAAGACAACATTATCGGGTGCCACACGTTATCTCAATAAGTGATCAGGGGCATCACGCCCCGGGCGTAGCCGAATCATCGGCAGCGCGCGTGAGAACCCCT